>NW_027203571.1:295000-345000 GCF_024711535.1 Dipodomys merriami
GAGCTCAGCTGCTCATTGGAGGTGATGTGTGGCTCACAGGTGGCTCTGAGCTCCTGCAGCTGGGCAAAGGACTGCTCCTGCCACTCCTGAGCCACTTGGCTCTCTCTCAGCCATCTCTTTCCATTCCTATATCTTCTCCTCTGTGTGGTCCAGCTGTTCCAGCAGGTGTTTCTTCACCTGCTGCTCTGAATACATGATGCTGGAGAGCTTCTCCTTCTCACTGCTCACCCTGTGAAGAGCATCCTGCAGCAGGGCCAGCTGTTCCTCCATCTGTCCACTGCACACACATTTGCATCATGGGGTCTCAGGGATCTCTTGCTGATCCTTGGCCTTTTCCTCCGGTCTCCACAGTTGCTTCTGCTGCTCCGTTCTGGAAACAGAGCATCTGGTTTTCCTGGACCTGCATGTGAAGTTGTTCCTCCAGGCTTTTCAACTCCATCTGCGTGCAGTAAGCCTGGGCCTGCACCTGCTGCGTGGCTGGAGATGGTCCCTCAGGGGCCCGTGGTTCTGCCTGCTTCCTTCTCAGTTCCAGCAGCTCCTCCTCTAGGTCAAACACCTGCCTTGCTCCTCGACCCTTCTCCTCTGTCAGTTGGTTCATCCACTGGGTCTGCCACCGGGCCTCCTCCTTCTGCACAGATTTCTCAATGCTCAGGTCTTCCATGAAGGTGTCTCTCTCTAGATTTGCTGCAGTCACCATCCAGTTCAGGTTGTTCAGTAGTGTCTTTAGTAACTCATGCCCCACCAGCGCTTGTTGGAACTTGCAGATTCTTTTCTTCCTGTTGCTCCACTGTGTCCAGAGCACTTCCAGCTTCTCCTGCAACTCGGTGTTCACTTGCTCCAGATCATTGAAGCTTCTAATATTTACCTCGAGCTAAAGGGTCACATCATTCAGCTGTTTGAAGAACATTTCGGTCTCATTCTGTGAGCAGTGACCACAGACGCTGCCATCTCCAGCTCCACCAGCCTGCAGGCAGCTGGTGAGAACTTCTTGCTCTCTTCTCTGTCATTGGTCGCGTGCTGCAAGCGGGACAGTGCATATTGTAAATAACTTTCTGCCAAACCCACCTCTGTATGGGTGCCTTGTGGAACTCTAGCTCCGTTTTCAGTGCTGCTTAGAGCTGGGCTATCTTCTCCCTCTCTTTCTCCCATTGATCCTGGCCTTTTCTGCTTCAGTGATTGGATCTTGGCACAGAGCGACTCTTTACTTCTTTTGCTGAGATCCAGGGCAGGAACCTCATGTCAGTAACACCTCTGTGTATCCTTGGTGGTATCGGGACCATCGCCACTCTGGATGCTTGTGGCTGTGACTGTGTCCATAGGCAGGGGAGGCCCGTGGTCAGCATCACCTTTGGCCGGACTCTGCTTTGAATCACGCTCCCCAGTGGCGTTTGTCTTGGGGATCCTTCACTTTTTCGTGTTCTTTGTTTTCTTGAATGTTGCAAGTCTGTAGGGAGGATTCTTCTGCCAGTGTTCTTGTGGCAGTTTCTTGCCTGCAGCTCTATCATGGAGTCTTGTTTTTTCAGATATCTGAGCACTGGGAAAGATGGGCTGTCGACGTTCCCAGGCTCTGGGAAATCCTCTATTCTCTGACTCACTGACTAGGACGTCAATTTCCTACTTTAGTCCAAAGTCTCCTCAAGTCTCTTGCTCACCACTCAGCCACCTCTACCTTCCTCAACTGCTAGTATTGGTGTCAACCAACTGAGGTAATCCAGGTGTTACCAGGCAGCATGGAATGTGGGAGTGGGCACCATTCTTATTTCCTATTGGTCAGAAAGAACCATGGAAGAATGGGGGTGTGGCAGGAATCCTGTTATGCAGGAAACTCAGTCCAATCCAGTTGGGGACAAGAGGGTGACCTGCTTTAGCTGGATGGCTGCAGAGATTGTTGTGTATGTCTGTTTGTTGCTAGTCCTGGACCTTTAACTCAGGATCTGGGCACAGTCCTTGAGCTGCTTTTGCTCAAGGCTAGCCTCAACCAGTGAAGCCACATGGCTCTACTTCTGGCTTTGTTGGCACTGAAGTTGGACAGGGTCTCAAGGAGTTTCCTGCCTAGGGTGACTTTGACCATGATCCTCCTATCACAGCCTTGAAAGTGTCAATCAAGACTGCTGAGAGCCATTGGTGCCTACCTAATCATTGGCCTTGCTGATATTCTGGCACAGACCAGTGAGTTCCCTATCCTCGGGTTGAAGTGGTGGGAACTGGAACCCACAATTGGAATCCTGGTCCTGCCACGTCCAAATGGCTAGAGATCCTAAGAAACTCAATCCTATCCATATGAATACCAATGGCATGTGATATATGTCATGATTGAATGGGCAGTTCTTGAATGATTCTAGTATAAAATTGTCCACAATTATATTCTATGAAACTGATTGATTTTAATTAATAGTTTATGAAGCATTTAAACAATCACATTCATTAAATGGAGGCAGAATGAAATACCTAAGAATTGGGCATCACATGGTATATAGCTACCATTTTTTCTGTCAGGACTGGGATTGGAATGCATGGTCTGGGTAACTCTGTTGCACTGTGTGAGAAGGGGAGGCTCACCTCCTTGAAGTTGTGAAATTCAAGTCTATTCCTTAGGCCTGAAATCGATCCCTAGCACTGGAAAACATCCTATTCATGTACATTTTAAATATATGATTTATATTTACATACATAGGTGGACTCCATATAGCGTTCAGTGTATTCATTTTATTTTTTGTTTTATTCATGTATTGGCCATTCATTTTATTGAATATTATGGCACACAGAACATTGATTACATTGATTCCATAGGATATAGGTCTGCATATGTGTTCCATTTCATACCTGACACCCAAGACTTTCACTAAGAAGGAAAACTTGTGTCACCATCACCTTCTTACTCCACGATTCATTTTTTGGGAATGCTGGAATCTGAACTCATGGCCTACAAGGCCCAATTCATTAATGGATGAGTGTCAGCATGCCATCCTGGGGCAAATTGACCTGACAGGCAGTTCCTACGATCTGAGATCGAGCCCCAGGGGTTGACAAAATAAGAATAGAGTGACACGCAGATGGTAGTATGCTAATAAATATATATCTTTATAGAGTGCCAGAGATGTCTACACATTATTCAGTTACATAGACTACATTCCTACCAGTTCTTGAGTATTTATTATGCCTCCATATAATTAATGTTATTGTTTTCATCCTTAATAAACTATTAAGTAAATCAGTGTCCTGGAATTATTGCATATCTGTAAGAAATAGTATTCTTTTAACGCTTCATATTGAATGGAATCAGTCTACTGAAAACATGAAGTCTAATTTTATATGAGTAGCATTCACGATAAACTCATCATTATTCCTATGGATGGGAACTAGTCTCTTAGGATCTCCCGCCATCTGGAAGTGGCATTACTGGTATTCAAACTCTAGGCCTGCATTGCCGTGCGAGACTATGGCTTCCCCAATACCCTGCCATCCTTCAGCAATGCAAGGTGAAGTACCCTTTGGAGCAATGTCATTCATACCCAGATGGTCATGGTGCAAAGGAAGAAAATGTAAAAACACAATCCCGTCACTTTTTTTTTTTTTTGGTCGGTCATAAGGCTTGAACTCTGGGCCTGGGCCCTATTCCTGTGCTCTTCAGCAGAAGGCAAGCACTCTACCACTTGAGTCACATCACCACTTCCATTTTTCTAGTGATTTCTTGGAGATAAGTGTCTCATTGACTTTCCTGTCAAGGCTACCTTTGAACCGAGATACTCAGATCTCAGTCTCCTGAGTAGCTAGGATGAAAGGTGTGAGCCACGGGCACCTGGCTCTACCACCTTTTTTGTGGGGAGGGGTCCAATCGTGGGCTTGAACTCTGGGCCTGGGCCTTGTCCCTCAGCTCTTCAGCTCAAGGCTAGCGCTCTACCACTTGAGCCACAACACCACTTCCGGCTTTTTTTATTTTTGCTTATATGGTGCTGAGGAATCAAACCCAGGGCCTCAAGCATGCAAGGCAAGTGCTCTACCACTGAGCCACCTTCCTAGCCCTATTTTTTTCTTCCCACCACTTTTTTTCTGTGCACATTTTTTCCCCACACAAGGCCTGGAGATCTAGAATCCCAGGATCAGCTGTGGCTCCAGTGGCTGCACCCCAGCCTAGGGTGATGGAAGCTGAGGCAGAGTTGTCACGACCTGAGTTCAAGACCTTGCATTTCAAAACACACACACACACACACACACACACACACACACACACACACACACACACAATTTAGCTCCCTGCTTTCAATTCTCACCGTTTTTCCTACCAGGCTTTGGATTTGAACTCAGGGTCTGGGTAACTGCAGCACTGTTGATGAAGGCGAAGCTCAACATGCTTGAAGGCAAGAAAGTCGGGCCTGGTCTCTAGGCCTGCATTCAATCCCAGCCCTGGAAAACATACTGTTTATACACATTATAAAGATAGGATTTGTACTTACCTATAGATGTTCAGTCTATATCCTGTTTATTGGCTGTATTTTTGTTTTATTCATTTATTTACCATTTATTGACTGTGATGACATATGATATACATTCCATTTATTATATTTATGACATCCCATCACATAGTATCTAAATTTGTAGACGTGTTCTCCATAATGTCTGACACCCAGAGAAAAGGAAAACAGGTTTCACACTTGGTTTCTTATTCCACAATCCAATTGTTTGCAGTGCTGGGATCTGAACTCAGGGCCTAGCAGACCCAATTCATGAATGAGTGTGTCAACACGGCATCCTCTAGCAAAAAAGCTGCCAGGCAGTTCCCAGACCCTGGGATTGAGCCACATGGGATGACAAAATAGCCATACATGGATAGGCAGGTGGTAGTATATCAATAAATATATATTTGTATAGAATTCCAGAGACATCTACCTAGGATTCAATGACATAAACTACATTCCTACCAACTCTTAGGAATTTATTATGCTGCCATTGAAGGAATAGTATTGTTTTCATGCTTAATAAACCATTCATTAACATCAATCAGCATCCTAGGATCATTGCGTCTAATTTTATACTAGACCTATGCCCGCAGAAACTTCTCATTCAATCATGAGTTTGCTCACATTCTATTGTTATTCCCATGCATAAGAATGAGTCTCTTGGGAAGTCTCTGCATTGGTAGGTGTCAGCACCAGGATTAAAAATCAGGGCCTACGATGACATATGGGCCTGTGGCTTCCCTGATAACACGCTAGCCATGGCCAATGCAAAGTGAAGTACCCTTTATAACCGTGTAATTTGGACCCAGATTGGTCACCATGCAAAGGAAGAAAATTTTAAAAATTCATCCCATGGCTATTTTTCTGTGTGGGATTTTTAACTCTTGCAAAGCTTCAGGGCCTAGGATCACAGGATCGACTATGGGCCTGTGGCAGCCCACCAGGCTAAAGTGATCGAAGGTGAGGCAGCGTTGCCATGAACTGAGTTCAAACACCGTGGTGAGCAAAAACAAAACTAAAACAACTAATAAAGCTGCCTAGTTCAAAATTCACACCATTTTTCTGCCACAGCTGGGCTTCCAACTCAGGTTTAGGTAACACTATAGCACTGTTGGAGAAGAGAAGCTTACCATCCTTGAAGACTACAAGTTCAGGTCTGCTCCCAGGGCCTAAATTGAAGCCCCAGCACTGGCAAAAATCATATGCCTACCTATTTTAACATAAGATCTCTATTCACATTCATTTGTTCAGTGTAGTTATCATTTGTATTGTATGTCTTAGTCATGGATGCATTTTGTTTATTGGGCATGATGACAGATATAACTGTGCTGGCATGGATGACAATCTAATCTCATGTCTATAGAATTGCTTAAGCCTTCTCCATCATATCTGAGACCCAGAACTTTCACAGGACAGGAAAACCGGTGGACGGATTGGATTCTCACACCTGCATTCCTCGTTTGGCAGTGTTGGGATTTGAACTCAGAGCCTAACAGGCCCAATTGGAGAAAGGGTCAAGGTGAGGACACCATGATGTGAGCAACTAAGGAGCTTGGCTGTTCCCAGGACCTATATTGAGCCCCGGGAGTAGGGCAGGTGGAGAGCACAATAGTCTTCCATTCATAAGCTGAAGACAGTATGCATATTTGTATAGAGTAGAAGAGATGGCAACCTGTGATCTAATCCAATCTACCCTGTGACTACTGATTGTTGGATCTTTCCGGATGCCTCAATTTCATGACTGTGATGATTATGGTCATGCTTCAACAACTCTTCATTAAAAATAATTGACACCCCAGGAATCTTGCCTATCATTTTCTACTCACATCCTGCAGGAACTATTCATTCAAGGATGAGATTGATCACATTCCACGATTCTTCCTAGGTCCGGAAATGAGTATCTCAGGATCTCCCACCATTCCCTCAATGAAGGGGGCTGAACGGGATTAGACTTCGGGGCCTCCGTTGCCCAGTCGGCCTGGGCTTCCCCAACAGCTTCAAGCCTTCACCAACTCCAGGTCACCTTCACTCTGTAGGTCTCCAGGTTCAGAACCACCATGGTCACCGTGCAAAGGAAAATGAATGTAAAAACACCAGGTGGAAACTCCCACGGCTCTTTTTCCCCTCGTGGCTATTTTATTGTCCTGCAAGCCCTGGGGACCTAGGAACTGAGGATGGGCTGTAGGTCCACAGGCCACAGGCTAGGATGATCGGAGCTGAGGCAGAGTTGCCACGACTTGAGTTCAAGCACCGGGTCTGGTTAAATATGTATATATATATATATATATACATATATATATATATATATATGTACATATGTATAAATGTGTATATATACATATGTATATATACATATATGTATACATATACATATATGTATATGTATACATACATATGTATATATATGTATATATACGTATATATGTATATTTATACATATATACGTATATATGTATATATATACATATATATACGTATATATGAGTGTATATATGTGTATATATACATATACATGAAGCACCCTAGCTCAGAATTCACACCATATTACTGCTAGAGCTGGGATTTGAACTCAGGTCTGGGAAACATTGTTGCACTTTTGGGGAAGGAAAAGCTCACCATCGTTGAAGATTACAAATCAGGCCTGGTCCCAGGGCCTGAATTGAAGCCCAAGCACTGGCAAAAATCATATGCCCACCTAAATAGGATCTCTATTTACATACATGTCTGGAATGCATCATGTTTTCAGTGTAGTTATTCTTTTTATTATGTGTCTGAGTCAGGCATGCATTTTGTATTTTATTGAGTATGATGACAGATATAAATGTGCTGACATGGATAGCAACCTATTTCTATGGCCATGGAGTTGCCTATGCCTTCTCCATCCTAGCTCAGACCAAGGACTTTCACAGGACAAAAAAAACAAGTGGACCGATGGGCTTCTCACATCAGGATTCATGTTTTGGCACTGTTGGGATTTGATCGCAGGACCTAGCAGGCCCAATTGTCAAAAGGGTCAGGGTGAGTACACTGGCCTGTGGGCAACTGAGCAGCTAGACTGTTCCCAGGACCTGACATCGAGCACCAGGAAGGGCCAGGATAAGAATAAATTCATAATTTAAACGTAGGATATATATTGATAAATGTGTGTGGACAGCATCTTGCATTTGGTGCACTTCTTAATTTGTGTCTAATTCATGGAGTTATTGTGTATTTTACTGTGTATGGTGACAGGTATAACTGTGCTATACTGGATGTCAACCTATTCCCTTGGCTATAGGTTGGCTACATAGTATGCTCCATTCGTAGCTGAGAAGTAGGACTTTCACAGCACAGGAAAAGAGGTGGATCAATTGGCTTCTCACATCAGTATTCATCTTTTGACAGTGCTGGGATTTGAACTCAAGGCCTAGAAAGCCCAAGTGGTGAATCGGTAATGGTGAGTACACCAGCCCGTGAGCCAATAGGGGGTTAGGTCCATCCCAGGACCTGTGATCAAACCCTGGTGGGGTCCATTATTGATATAAATTCATAATTTATAGAGATGATCTCTATTTGGGGTCCATTATTGATATAAATTCATAATTTATAGAGATGATCTGTATTTACAAACATCTGTGGAATGCATCATGTATTCAGTGTAGTTATTCTTTTTATTGTGTGTCTTAATCAGGGATGCATTTTGTATTTTATTGCGTGTGATGACAGATATAACTGTGCTGACATGGATGGGAATGGATTCCAATGAGTATAGAGTTGCCTATATAGCATACTGCAACCTAGCTGAGACCCAGAACTTCACAGTACAGGAAAACAGGTGCAACTCTGGACTTCTCACAACAGCATTCATATTTTGGCAGAGTTGGGATTTGAACTCAAAGCTTAGCAGGCCCAATTGGCAAAAGGGTCAAGGGGAGGACACTGGCCTGTGAGAAACTGAGAAGGTAAGCCTGTCATCGAGCACCACGTAGGGCCAGGATAGGCATAAATTCATACTTGAAACATAGGATCTGTATTGACATACATGTGTGGAACCATCTTTCATTCAGTGCAATTCTCCTTAATTTGTGTCTAATTCATGGAGGTATTGTGTATTTTACTGAGTATGGTGGCAGGTATAACTACTGACATGGATGATGACGTGTTCCCATGGTTATAAGTTTGCCTATGCATTCATTCTCCATCCTAGTTGAGACCCAGGACTTCCACACGAGAGGAAAACAGGTGCAACGACTGGCTTCTGACATCAGGATGAATTTTTTGTCAGTTCTGGGATTTGAACTCAAGTCTGGGTAACCTTCCCTGGGGGGAAGGGGAAGCTTTCCATCCTTGAAGACTAGAATGTCAGGCCTGGTCCAGGGCCTGATTTGGAGCCCTAGCACTGAACAAAATAAGAAGCCCCCCTCTTTTAAACATAGGATATCTATTTACATACAGGTGTGGTATGCGTTATTTTCTAATTTTGAGTCTTATTCATGGATGTATTGTGTATTTTTTTGAGTATGGTGACAGGTATATCTGTGATGCCATGGATGACAACCTATTCCCATGACTACTGAGTTGCATATATAGCATTTTCCATCCTCTCTGAGGCTCAGGACCTTCACAGGACAGGAAATCATGTGGATCCATTGGTTTCTCACATCAGGATGACTCTTTTGGCTGTGCTGGTTTTTGTACTGAGAGCCTAGCAGGCAGAATTGATGAATGGGTTAAGGTGAGCACACCAGCCTGTAAGCCACTAAGATGCTAGGCCGTTCCCAGGGCCTGAGGTATTGCCCTGCGGTGGTCAATATATTCATGAATTCATAATTTAAACACAGGAGCTATATTTCCATACATAGGTGGAAAGCATCTTGCATTCCGTGTACTGGTTCTCTTGATTTTGTGTCTTATTCATGGATGCATTGTGTATTTTTTTGAGTGTGATGACAACTATAACTGTGCTGACATGGATGTCAACTGATTCCCATGAGGATAGAGTTGCCTATATGGCATACTACATCCTAGCTGAGATCCAGGACTTTCACAGCATAGGAAAACAGGTGCAACGCCTGACTTCTAACATCAGGATGAATCTTTTGGTAGTGCTTGGATTTGAACTCAAGAACTAGCAGGCCCAAGTGGTGGATGGGTAATGGTGAGCACACCAGCCCGTGAGCCACTAAGCAGCTAGGTTTTTCCCGGGACCTGAGACCGAGCCTCAGTGGGGGCCATCGTAGCCATAAATTCAGAATTTAAACAGAGGATCTCTATTTCCATACATGGGTGGGCGGCATCTTGGGTTCGGTGTAGTCATTGTCTTTATCTGGTGTCTTATTCATTGATGTATTGTGTATTTTCTTGAGTATAGGATGACAAATATAAGTGTGGTGACCTGGATTACAACCTATTCCCATGAGTATAGAGTTGCCTAATCATTCTCCATCCTAGCTGAGACCAAGAACTTGCACAGCACAGAAGAACAGGTGCAATGAATGGTTTCTCACATCAGGGTCAATTTTTGGCAGTGCTCAGATTCAAACTCAGTGCCTAGGAGCCCCAACTGCCCAATGGGTCCTCATGAGCACACCAGCCTGTGAGCCACTAAGGAACTGGGCCATTCCCAGGAACTGAGATCGAGCACCAGGGTGGTCACAAGAGTCCTCAATGCATCATTGAAAAATGGGATGTATATTCACATCCATTGTGTGGACTGGCTCGTGCATTGAATGTAGTTATCCTCTTTATTTTTGTATGCTATTCATGGATGTATTGTGTATGTTTTTGAGTATATATGACAGGTGTAACTGGGCTGACATGGATGAAAACCTTTTGCCATGGCCACTGGCCATGGCATCATAGCTGGGACCCAGGACTCACACAGGTAAGGAAAACAGGTGCAACATCTGGCTTCTGACAGGATGAATCTTTTGGAACTGCTGGGATCTGAACTCACCACTTAGCAGGCCCAGTAGGTGAATGGGTCCATGTAAGCACACCAGCCTTTGAGCCACTAAGGAGCTAGGGCGTTCCTAGGACATGAGATCTAGCCCCGGGAGTAAGGCAGGGGGAGCACAATAATCATGCATTCATCAGCTGAAGGTAGTATGCAAATAAGTAGATATCTGTATAGAGTAGGAGAGATGGTGAGCTGTGATGTAATCCAATCTACCCTGTGACTACCAATTCTTGGACCTTCCCCGATGCCTCCATTTCATGACTGTGATGATTGTAGATATGCTTCATCAACTCTTTATTAAAAATAATTGATACCCCATGAATCTTGACTATCATTTCCTACTCACATTCTCAGGAACTACTCATTCAAGGATGAGATTGATCTCATTTCATGACTCTTCCTAGGTCCGGAATCGAGTATCTCAGGATCTCCTGCCATTCCCACAATGTAGGGGGGCTGACTGGGATTCAACCTCGGGGACTCCATTGCCCGGTCAGCCTGTGGCTCCCCTGATAGCCAGCAGGCCTTCAGCCACACCCAGTCACCTTCAATCTGCAGTCTGCTGGGTTTGGTCCCACCATGGTCAATATTCAAAAAAAAAAAAAAAAAAAAAACTAAAAGCGCCAGCTGGAACTTCCCACCGCTATTTTTTCCCATATCCGGCTTTTCTTTTTCCTCCAAGCCCTGGGGTCCTAGGATCCAAGGATGGGCTGTGGGTCCAGAGGCTGCAGCCTAGGATCATCGGACCTGAGGCAGAGTTGCCACAACTTGAGTTCAAGGCCTGGGTGTGGCAAAAAAATTAAAAAATTGAAAAATTATAAATGAAGCACCCTAGCTCAGAATTCACGCCATTTTATTGCTAGAGCTGGAATGTGAACTCAGGTCTAGGTAACTCTGTTGCACTGTGGGGGAAGGAGAAACTCACTATTGTTGAAGACTACAAATTAGGCATGGTCCCAGAGCCTGAATTGAAGCCCCAGCTCTGAAAAAAATCATATGCCCACCTATTTTACACATAGGATCTCTATTTACATACATGTGTGGAATGCATCATGTTTTCAGTGTAGTTATTCTTTTTGTTGTGTGTATTAATCAGGGTTGCATTCTGTATTTTATGAAGTATGATGACAGATATAAATGTGCTGACATGGGTAGCAACCTATTTCTATGGCCATGGAGTTGCCTATGCCTTCTCTATCCTAGCTCAGATCAAGGACTTTCACAGGACAAAAAAACAAGTGGACCGATGGGCTTCTCACATCAGGATTCATGTTTTGGCACTGTTGGGATTTGAACTCAGGACCTAGCAGGCCCAATTGGCAAAAGGGTCATAGTGAGGACACTGGCCTGTGAGCAACTGAAGAGCTAGACTGTTCCCAGGACCTGACATCGAGCACCAGGGAGAGCCAGGATAGGCATAAAATCATACTTGAAACATAGGATATATATTGATAAATATATGTGGACAGCATTTTGCATTCAGTGCACTTCTCCTTAATTTGTGTCTAATTCATGAATGTATTGTGTATTTTACTGAGTATGGTGACATGTTAACTGTGCTAACATGGATGATGACCTGTTCCCATGGTTATAAGTTTGCCTATGCATTCACTCTCCATCCTAGCTGAGACCCAGGACTTCCACACGAGAGGAAAACAGGTGCAACGACTGGCTTCTGACATCAGGATGAATCTTTTGTCAGTGCTGAAATTTGAGCTCAAGTCTGGGTAACCCCATTGCACTTTGGGGGAAGGGGAAGATCATCATCCCTGAAGACTAGAATGTCAAGCTTGGTCAAAGGCCAGATTTGAAGACCCAGCAGTGGACAAAATAAGAAGCCCATCTGCTTTAAACATGGGATCTCTATTTGCAGACAGGTGTGATATGCATCTTGCATTCAATGTAATTATTTTTTTTTTAATTTTGAGTCTTATTCATGGATGTATTATGTATTTTATTGAGTATGGTGACAGGTATATCTGTGTTGCCATGGATGACAACCTATTCCTATGGCTATAGAATTGCCTATATAGCATTCTCCATCCTCGCTGAGTCCCAGGACTTTCACAGGACAAGAAAACAGCTGTAAAGATTGGCTTCACACAGCTGGATGAACCTTTTGGCATTGCTGGTAGTTGAACTCCAGTCCTAGCAAGCCCAACTTTCTAATGGGTCCAAATGAGCACACCAGCTTTTGAGATATTAACGATCTAGGCTATACCCAGGACCAGAGATTGATCCCCGGGTTGGGGTTTGTGCACCATATTCATCCATTCATAAGCTCAAGCTAGTATGTTAATAAATGCCTATTTGTATAGAGATGTGGCAAGTTGTGTTGGAATCCTATCTACCATGTGACTACTAATTCTTGGATCTTTCCCAATGCCTCGATTTCCTGAAGGTAATTATTATTGTCACCCTTCGTGAAGTCTTAATTAAAAATATTCATTTTGCCAAAGTTCTTGCCTATCATTTCCTATATGAATCATGCATGAACTTCTCAACTCTTCCCTAGACCATAATTCAAGCACTAGCCTGAAAAACGTAACATTTATAGACATTTTAAATATATGCTTTGTACTTCCATCTATATATTCAGTCTATATCGTGTTTGCTGGAGTGATTCATTATATTTTATTATTGACTGATTGAATTAGCATTTATTTTATGGACTTGAGTGCACCTATATCATTTATTACATTTATTCCAATCTATTCCATAACAGGTAGCTTTGCACACATATTATGTATATCATACCTGACATCCAGCACTTGCACAGAAAAGGAAAGTGTCACACTTGTAATCTTATTCCAAGATGAAATTTTTGCCAATGCTGGGACTTGAACTGAGGGCCTAGAAGGCCCAACTCATGAATGGGTGAGTGTCAGCACGGCAGCCT
Organism: Dipodomys merriami; assembly: GCF_024711535.1. NCBI lineage: Eukaryota > Metazoa > Chordata > Mammalia > Rodentia > Heteromyidae > Dipodomys > Dipodomys merriami. Next base: position 308,295 of record NW_027203571.1, read on the forward strand.
CTAGCCCATTCAGCTGCCAAGTGGATCCTAGGAACTGGGATGCAGCCACATGTTTGGCCAAAATAGCAATACCTTTCTATGCAGATGGTGGTATACAGGTAAATATATATTTAGATATTTTGATACTGCCAGTGATGTCTATCTAGTATTAAATGACATATATTACGTTCATACAGGTTCTCAGGTCTTTAGTGAGGACTCCATTTAATGAATAGTATTTTTTTAATGCATAAAAAACTATGATTTAATGCATAATAAACTGTGATTATTGGGTCTAAATTTATATTAGACTGATTGATGAACTACTCATCCAACCATGACATTGATTACATTTCTCTGGTGTTCCTATGGACTGGCAATAGCTTCTTAGGCTCTCCAGCCCTTTGTAAGTGGCATTACTGGGATTCAAACTCAGGACATAGGTGTCCAGACTGGCCTATGGCTTCTCTGCCAGCCTGCCAGCCTTCAGCAATGCCAGGTGACCTACAGGTTGCAACCATGTCATTTAGACCCAGGACAGTCAACATCCAAGGAAGGAAAAGAGAGAATCTGCCAGGTGACCTACAGGTTACAGCAGTGTTATTTGGACCCGGGATGATTACCATGCAAGGAGGGAAAACGAAGAAAACACCATCCATGGTCGGTTCCTAGCTTTTTTTTTTTTTTGGTGCCATTTTCATTTTGTTTTCCTGCCAGCCCCCGAGGCCTAATATCCCACGATGGGTTGTGGGTCTGGAGGCTGCACCATCCCAGACTAGGGTGACGTTAGCTGAGGTAGAGTTGCCACGCTATGAGTTCAAGCTCTGTGCTGGGCAATACATAAATAAATAAATAATAAATAATTTAAAAATATTAAAAATAGTCGGGCGCTGGTGGTTCATGCCTGTACTCTTAACAACTCAGGACGCTGAGATCTGAAAATCACTGTTCAAAGCCAGCCTGGGCAGGAAAGTCCTTGAGACACTTCTCTCCAATAAACCACTAGAAAACCGGAAGTGGTGCTGTGGCTTAAGCAGTATAGTGCTTGCCTTGAGCTGAAGAGTGCAAGAACAGTTCCCAAGGCCAGATATATATCAAACTAATGCTCCCTGGCTTGGAATTCGTGCCCTTTTTTTTTCTGCCAGGCCTAGGAATTGAACTCAGAGACTGGGTAACTCTTATGCACTGTGGGGGACAAGGAAACTCACCCTCTTTGAAGACAAGTAATAAGGCCTGTTCCCTAGGCCTGAATTCAATACCTAGCCCTGTTAAAGTAATATTCATCCACATTTGAAATAATTAATATCTGCATACTTATGTTTATTGAAATTGCTTTGAGTGTATTTATTTTATTTTTTATTGATTCATTATTTTTGTTGACTATTATTACACTTATGTATTAAATTGATTATATCTTATGAGAACTATACAGATTTGCATATGTATTATGTATCTTATTTCAGACCCAGGACATTCACCGAAATTCTAGAGTATATCATCCCATGCTTAGAAAAACAGAAAGAATACACCAACCAAAGTCTAATTTATCCCTAGGTACCCCAGTGGCTCACATCTGTAATCCCAGCTACTCAGGAGGTGAGAAGTAGAAGATGAAGTTTCAAATCCAATCCAGGCAGCATAGCCTGAGAGACATCATCTCTAATTAACTGGCAAAAAGCCAGGCTACAAGTATGGCTGAAGTGGTAGAAAATCAGCTATGAACAACCAAGCCAAGAAAGAGCAAGCTGAGTTCAATTGCGGGGAGAGGGGAGTAGGGGGATAAAGGGGAGAGAAATCCTCCAAAAACAGAGAACTAAACAACACACAAATCCCACCTAATTTATGGAACCAACAAACTGAAAAAACAATCAAGCTTGTGCAGTTGTATAAATTTACATGAGCACATATGCTCTTAGGTACACTTCAAAGCCATGTTTTTAATAATATATGTATATATAAAATTAATAATGTATATATATATATATATATGAATAAACTAAGAAACCAGCCAATGACCAAATACTTCTGAATTAGTGCCTTTATATTTATATTCATGGCACTATAAATTATTTGTACTAAAAGTATATTCCAAGTTTCTTTCTGCAGAATCAATCTTAAATGTTTCTTCATGCACCAGGCGTCAGTGGCTTATGCCTATAATACTAGCTACTCAGGAGGCTGAGATGGCAGTTCAAGCCCCCCCCCCCCCCTTGCAGGAAAATCCGTGAGACTCTTATCTCCAATAAACCACTAGAAAACTCGAAGTGGCGCTGTGGCTCAAGCTGTAGAGTGCTCGCATACAGCTATAGAGTGCAGGGATAATGCCCAATCAGAGTTCAAGCCCCACCACAGACAAAAAAAAAAAAAGGCAGAAGTTTGTTCATACAAAATTCTAACATTCTGAGCTTTAGGAAAATTTTCTTCCATGGTCTTATGCTCTTCAGGCAACTACTCCACTACTGAGCTACATTTCAGTACCAATGTTTTTGTTTTTCATTTTACAATCCAGTTTATTCCCAAAATGCTTACAAATACTACTGTCCTCACAGAAGTGAGTTTATATTCAGAAACCCAAACTTTTTGTGGTATGAAGACTCCCCTAGTGTATTTCGTGGTAGGCACTGAGGAAAACTCACACGACACAATTGCAGACATTTTATACTTATAGAAATAATTCTAAATAGAAATAACATAAACTATTGGGCACGCGTGGCTCATGCCTGTAATCCTAGCTATTCAGGAGGCTGAGATCTGAGGTCTGTGAGACTCTTATCTCCAATAAACCACTAGAAGCCTGGAAGTGGTTCTGTGGCTCAAGCAGGTGAGCGCTTGTCTTGAGCTGAAGATCACAGGGACAGTGCCCAAGCCTAGAGTTCAAGCCCCACGACCGACGAAAAGAAGAAGAAGAAGAAGAAGAAGAAGAAGAAGAAGAAGAAGAAGAAGAAGAAGAAGAAGAAGAAGAAGAAGAAGAAGAAGAAGAAGAAGAAGAAGAAGAAGAAGAAGAAGAAGAAGAAGAAAGAAGAAGAAATAACATCAACTGTCCCAACCTTCTAGGGAGAAAATATATCCTGATTTTCATTCTCACTCTTCATGGCAGATGGTCAAAATAGAAAAACCAATGTGCTATGCTGAAATGTAAAAGTTTAAACCCCCTTTTTTTAAAAAAAAACTCTCATGTTATAAAATCAAAATGTTTCAAATGAAGGCAAAGTGAGCTTAAAACAATATTAAAAATGCTAATGAAGCTCCATGGCTTGGAATGTGCCATTTTTTCTTTTCAAGGCCTGGAATTAGAACTCAGGGTCTGGGTAACTCTGTTGCACTGTGGGGGAAGGGGAAGCTTACTGTGCTTGAAGACCAGAAAGTCAGGCCTGTTCCCTGGGCCTGAATTCTTGCCCCAGTCATACTCCTTATATACATTTTAAAGATAGGATTGAACTTCCGTACAGTTGTTCAGTCTATATCATGTTTGGTGTGGTTATTCATTGTATTTTTTGTTTTATTCATTTATTTACCATTTGTTTTATTGACTTTGATGACACCTAACCATGTATTACATTGTTTACATCCTATCCCATAGCATCTAGATTTGTAGACTTGTTCTCCATCATGCCTGACACCCAGCACTCTCCCAGAAAAGGAAAACAAGTGTCACACTTGGCTTCTTACTCCAGGTTGAAAGTTTTGGCAGGCGCTGAGATCAAGCCTCAGAGGTGGTCAAAATAGCTATACATGGATAGGCAGGCGGTAGTATACCAATAAATGCATATTAGTACAGAGTGTCAGAGCCGTGCATCTAGTATTCAATGACATATACTAGGTTCCTAACCAGTCTTAGGTATTTATTATGCCTCCATTGAAGTAATATTATTCTTTTAATGCCTAATTAACCATTAATTAAATGCAGTCTATGTCTTAGGATTATTGTGTCTAATTTGATACTAGACCGCTACACAGACTACTAATTCAATCAGAACTTTTATGCATGGGCAGGAGTCTCTTGTGATCTCTTGCCATTGGTAGGTGTCAGCACTGGAATTTGAACTCAGCGACTCTGTTGCGGGGTTGAACTATGGCTTTTCTGACAGTTCGCCAGCCCTCAGCAATGACAAGTCACCTGTGCGTGGCAACCATGTCATTCAGACCCAGGATAGTCACCGTGCAAGGAACCACAGCCAAGAAACCACTTACCATGTGCAGCTTGCAGCTTTTTTTTGACATTTTAATTTTGGATTCCTGTCAGAACTAGGGTCTTAGGATTTCAGGATCGGCTTTGGTTCCTGAGGCTGCACCCCAGCCTAGTGTGACGGAAGCTGAGACAGAGCTGGGACGATTGAGTTCAAGCGATGTGCATGGCCAAAAAGAAAAAAAAAGAAAAAGAAAAAAAATTAAAAAATAAAGACAATTAAAAATATAATAAAACGATTACGTATCTCCCTGGTTTGCAATTTGTGCCATTTTTTTCTGCCAAGCCTGGGATTTGAACTCCAGGTCTGGGTAAATAGGCAGCACTGGGGAAAGGGGAATCTTACTATGCTTGAAGACAAGAAAGTCAGGCCTGTTCCCTAGGCCTGAATTCAAGCCTCAGTCCTGGAAAACATACTCCTTATATACATTTTAAAAATATGACTTATACTTCCATTCAGATATTCAGTCCATATCATGTTTGGTGTGATTATTCATTTTATTTCTTGTTTTATTCATTTATTTACCATTTATTTTATTGACTCTGATGACACTTATACCATTTATTACAGTGTTTATACACTATCACATAGCATCTAGATTTGTAGATGTGTTCTCTATAATGCCTGACATCCAGGACGCTCCCAGAAAAGGAAAACATGTGTCACACTTGGCTTCTTATTCCAAGATTAAATTATTGGCAGTGCTGGGATCTGAACTCAGGGCCTAGCAGGCCCAATTCATGAATGGGTGAGTATGAGAACAGCAGCCTCTAGCCAGTGAAGCTGTCAGATCGTTCCCATGCACTGAGATTGAGCGCCAGGTTTGTACAAAACAGCTATACATGGGGAGGCAGACGGTGATATCCAAAAAATATATATTGGTAAAAAGTGCAAGTCTGTCTATGACTGAATGGCATCTACTATGTTCTGACCAACTCTTAGGTATTTATTATACCACCATTGAAGGAATATTATTCTTTTCATGCTTAATAAACTATTAATTAAGATCAATTAGCATCCTAGGAATATTGCATAAAATTTTAGGCTCGACTGATGCACAAACTACTCTTTCAATTGTATCTCTAGAGATCTCCTGCCATTCGTAGGTGTCAGGACTAGGATTTGAACCCTGGGCCTATGTTGACAGGTTGGCTGTAGCTTCCATGATAGCCCTCCAGACTTCAGCAATGTCAGGTCAGGTCCACTTTGCAGCCCTGTCATTCAGACCCGGGATAGTAACTGTCCAAAAAAACCCCGTAAAACCCCCAGCCCTCTGCAGCTCACCACTTTTTGTGCTTTCCCACTTTTTTTTCTTCCTACAAACCCTCTGGGCCTAAGATCCCAAGACTGGCTATGGGTCTGGAGGCTGCACCCAGCCTAAATGATTGAGGCTGAGGTAGAGCTGCCACGACCTGAGTTCAAGCCCCGTGGTTGGCAAAAAAAAAAAAGAATAACTAAAAAAACTAAGTAAGTAAGTAAGTAAATTAAAAAAAAAATCTCCCTGGTTTGGCATATCTGCCAGTTTTCTTTCTAGCCTGGGATTTGAACTGAGGCTCTTGGTAAATCCGTAGCAATGTAAGGGAAGGTGCAGAGTTGCCACTACTTGAGTTCAAACCCCATGCCAAGCCAAAAATTAAAAAAAATTAAGTCACTGACTTTGGCAGGGGGAGAAGTTGTGGAGATGGGAGGGAAGGGATGATAGGGGGAAACAAAGGAGGCAACAATGCTCAATAGGAAATGTACTCTTTATGTTGTTCATGTAATTGTAACCCTCTGTACAACATTTTTACAATAAAAAGTGTACAAAAAAAGAAACAATGTAATGCTCAGAGAAGCATTTTGGGAGTAAGGGAAGGATGTCTGAATAGCTGTACAAAATTCTACACTGCTTTGTTTTTTAATGTTCACTATGGAACTGAATAAACAGAACTGCTTTTATTAAAAAAAATTAAGTCACTGTCTTGAAACTGGGACCAGTATTTCTGCCATTACTGGGATCTGATCCCACCGTCCAGGTAACTCTTTTGAACCATGGGTGACGGCAAGGCTCACTGTCCTTGAGGAAAAGAAATTCAGGTTAGAGTTCCCAGGGACAGAATGCAGGCCCTGCAATAGAAAAAAAATATTTCTAGGGGCTGGGAAGGTGGCTCAGTGGTAGAGCGCTTGCCTTGCATGCCTGAGGCCCTGGGTTCAATTCCTCAGCACCACATAAGCAAAAAGAAAAAAGCCAGAAGGGGCGCTGTGGCCCAAGTGGTAGAGTGTTAGCCTTGAGCTGAAGAGCTGAGGGACAACGCCAGGCCCAGAGTTCAGGCCCCACGACTGGACCCAAAAAAGAAAAAGAAAAAAAGAAAAGAAAAAGAAAAAATATTTCTACATATGTGTAATATATGATATAAACTTACATATGTCTGCTAACTACATATTATGATTTTTTATTATTGATTTTGTATCATTTTTTATTTGATTCATTTATTGTTTATTGTATTTAGTGTTATTATACACATATTTATTTAAAATTATACAAAATAATTTAGGACATTGACTCATTTTTCCTTAATACTATATTAAGTGTTGAAACATGATACATAATTAAATGGAGGCATTTGTCACAGTCTTCACATGTTTAGAATCTCTCCCAAGTATGAGATTTCACTTCTTTATCTATGGACATCTTCCTCTAGGGATTTTTTAGATGATTTATCCTCAGAAGCCTTTTCATGAGCATAGGCAAGTTGAGGGATAAAATTGCAAGGGTGGGGTTAGAAATGTGGCTGAGTGGTAAAGAGCTCGCTCAGCATGCATAAATGCCAAGGTTTGAATCCTCAGTGCCACATTCTCAGAAAAAGCCAGAAGCTGTGCAGTGGCTCAAGTGGCACAGTGCTAGGCTTGATATAAAGGAGCTCAGAGACAGTACCCAGGCCCTAAGATCAAGCCCCAGGACTGGCAAAAACAAATGGCCAGATGCCAGTGGCTCACGCCTGGAAATCTAGCTTCTCGGGAGGCTGAGATCTAAAGACCACAGTTCAAAGACAGCCTCGGAAAGGAAAGACAGTTAGACTCTTTTCTCCAATGAACCACCAAAAGACCCCACATGGTGCTGTGGCTCAAGTGGTAGTGTTCACCTTGAGCTGAAGGGCTCAGGGAGAGTGCCCAGGCTTGAGTTTGAGAAAAAAAAAAAAAAAAAAACAGGAAAAAAGTGGGGAATAATCAAAATATTTTTCTTATTTGCTAATTATGAGAACATTATCTGGAAAATGAACGCTGATGTACACCAGAATTGGAGTCTGAGTTCATTGTTCAAGTGTAGTAGATCCATATGCCGAGGCTCTCTGTCTCTAGCATTATAACCTTGTGTCCTAGATGGTTCTGAAACGTCCAATGTTGAAAGGCTTAATATGCTCCCCAAGCCCTTTGTGATAAGCAGTTGACTTGTATTGTCAATGTCATTAAAGTTCTGAACCTAGCAAAGCACCAGTAGCTCATGCCCATCACCCTAGCTCAGGAGGCTGAGTTCTGAGCATCACAGGGTGAAGCCAGCCAGGGCAGGAAACTCTATGACACTTTGACTTCCACTTCTGAAAGATCAGATATTCAACAGCTTCTTAGATTTCCTTTGGTAATGAGAAGTTATTTGCCCCTAAATGTTCTTAGAGTTCTCGAGCTATAGAAGTAGGATAAAAAACATCATTGACCCATCCTGGGTTTAAATGAAGTTCTCAGCATCCAACCTGTAGCCCTGTTAGCAAGATGAACTCCAGTGTAACACTGTATTTGAGGAACAGAAAACAGTTTCAAAAGCCAGGCTAGGTGAAGAAACCTAGGCCTGCTGGACTGGGAGGCAGAATGAACACACCCAACAGGGAAGTAAGCTGCAAAACCACTTCATACATTCCTGGCAAAGCCAGCAATGGGAGGAAACCTGAAACATTTGTTAGAGTTACACCAGGATCAGGCTTTTCTCAGCCTCTTCAAACAATGACTAATTAACCTTCCTCCCTCAGGTGAAGGGAGCCTTAGGCTATCTTTAGTTTAACAATCAAGAGCCAGTTTAGAGGGGGATAGGGGAGGAACAGAATAGAAAACCTTGCTTGCTGGTTTTAGGGAGTGGGTTTTTGACTCTCCATCTGTCAGATTTAAAGGCCCTTCTTCTACCTCTGCCAGTGCTTTTTCCTTCCTGCATTCTCCACATCATTAATGCAAATCCCCAGTCCAAGGAGAGAGGTAGGGCTGTTTCTTTTCTGTCTCTGAACATCTGAGTTAGAACCTGGCTCTGCCTTCTTGGCTTTGGAGCCCTCGGCTTCCTGAGAAGTGGGACAGACACAGTCTGCCTGCTCTGTGGTTGTGTGAAGGCGATGCTGGTGGCATGGCACACTGCAGAAGGCCTCATCACTGGAAAGTATTCCCTTCATTACTCCTGACATCCAAGAGCAGGTTCATCTATCTATCTATCTATCTATCTATCTATCTATCTATCTATCTATCTATCTATCTATCTATCTATCTATCTATCTATCTATCTATCTATCATCTATCTATCTATCATCCATCTATCCATCCATTCATCTATCTACTTAGGTATCTACATACCTACCTAGCAATCTCTTTGCTAGTTCTTGGGTTGAACTCATGGCCTGGGCACTGTCTCTAGCATTCTACTACTTGAGCCACACCATGCTACTGAGGAATCAAACCCAGGGCTTCTTGCATCTTAGGCAAGCACTCTCTCAGTAATCCACATTCCCAGGCCCCTATCTTTTTCTTAGTGGTAGTTTTTACATAATTATGCTACCAGCCAACATCTCCAAGTTTAATTTTCTGAATACAGGTTATTTCTACAAAACATAACCTTCTCTTCCCCTACCTGATTTGTGACTGTACTGGCCTTCACCTCATAATAAAATGTAAATAAAGGATACTGTGAGCTTAGGTGGGCATCATATAAGGTCACATGCCTGGAACCCTGGAAGAGAAAATCCATGGGCCAGAAATGAAGAGAATGGTGCAGTATGCACAAGAGCATATCTGAAAAATAAATCTGTAAATAAAAGCAGAAGCATTTCATATGGTCTGTTTGCACTCAGGGAGGTAATATACACACATTAGTAGTTAGGGCTCTCATTTTTTTGAATTTTTTTTGCCTTCTCTTTTTGCAATTTTTTGTGGTCATCCCAGGGCTTATACTCAAGGCCGGATGCATTCTTCAGCTGTTTTGCTCAAGGCTGAGGCTCTATCACTGCCACAACTCCACTTACATCCATCTGGTCGTTAATTGGACATAATCGCCTCCCAGTTTTTCCTGCCTGGTCTGGACTGTATCTACTACTTGGCTTTATCAAAGCTGGAGCTCTACACTCTGGGCCACTGCTCCACTTCTGTTTTTCTGGTGGCTTATTGGAGATAAGCCTCTCACAGTCTCTCCTGCTCAGGCTGGCTTTGGATTGTGATCTCTTGAGGAGGATTCAAGTGGCTTTCTTCAGGGATTCACCAAGAGCAGATTCACAGAAACCCTTAGTCTAAATCTCGAGAGCAACTAGAGTAAAACAGACACATGAAGATGCTTCTAGTGTGTTCTAGATAATTAAAGTGGGAGACAAAATACACTCATAATAATTAGATCATTTTATAGGCAAAAGGAGCAATGCAGACAGCAGGAAGATTGCTCCAGCTTTTGGTCCTCTCATCCTGAGACAATAAATTCACTGCAGCTCAATGCTAAGTTACAGAACTGGTATGTCTTGTGGACATTTGTTCCCAAATCCTGCGACACTCATTTCTCACTTTTGGCTTCCAACCTCTGACCAGAGGAGAAGATGACAAGAGCGATTCCTTCTCAGAGAAAGCATCTATAAAGAACATTTGGTAGTTTACTTATAAATTCAAACCATTGGAATGACCTTGTGAAGAAGTCAGATTATACAGATTAAAAAAATGAAGAAGAAAAGGAAGGCAGGTGCCAGTGGCTGCTGGCTGTAATTCCAGCTCCTAAGGAGGCTGAGATGTAGAGAATCTGAGTTTGAATCCAGCCAGCATAGGAAAGTCAATGCACTGTTATTTCTGAAAGATCAATTTAAAACACAGAAGTGAGGCAGTGACTCAAAGTTAATGCACGACCCTTGAACAAAGGAGCTCAGGGACAACCCCTGAAATATGACCCTTAGGGTCATATTTCAACCGCAGGACCTGCCCCCCCCGAAAAAAAGAGTCTGTACATCATGTCTTTTGTATATATGGATGTATTCCTATAGGTGAAGCTCCAGAGTATTTATGATGATTGGCACCAAGCTAGGAAATTTGTATTCAATACAATTATTTCATAACACAAAGACTGCCTTCATGACAGTACATATTTCAGGCTTCCCTTCACTGTTCCCAATGTAGGCTGAGGGTTTCTCTGCCTCCAAGGCCTGCTGGAAGAAGTCTCTCTCATTGTCTGGATATGCAGACAAAAGGCTTCACTCCTGTACAGCTGTGTAACAAACAATTCCATCAGGGCCACTTAGTGAGGAGGAGTGTGGGAGGGCTCTGACGGTCAGGAGAAAAAGGCCTCTTTGTACCCAAAGTTATCTCTCTCCCCAGTGCTCCATGTTGACAGGAAGCCTTCATTTGTGCTACCTCCTGTGGCAGGCCAAGTTCTGTTCACTTATTCTGCCTTCGTGAGACAATATAAGTGGTGTTCAGATACAGTGCTCAATATAATTCAGAAGTCCTTCTGGCAGACAACTCGGGCAAGGGGCCTTTATGAGATGTTTCACTGATGGTGATGATGGGCCTATGATATCTATTCTAGGTTTGCAGAAGCTTGAGAAATCCAAGTGTTTGTCAGATATCACAACGCTCCCTGTCATATGGGGTTGGTGAAGATCATCAGGTTATGAAATCGTTGACCTCTCCTACTTGGGCCCTGGGTGGCTAGATTTTGGTTGAACACAGGGCCTGGTTGCTGAGCATGAGCTCAGTGCAGAATCCCAGTGCTTTACCATTTTGTGTCATAGCTTCATTTCTGATCTGCTTGTGTGTGTGTGTTTGTGTGTGTGTGTGTGTGTGTGTGTGTGTGTGTGTGTGTGTGTGTGTATGTGTTCATGTGCATGCACACTTATACCAGTCCTGGAGCTTGAACTCAGAACCTGAGTACTGTACATAGTTTCTCTTGTACAAGGATAGCCCTCTCCCACTTGAGCCACAGAGACACTTCAGGCTTTTTTTTTTTTTTCTAGTGATGTGGTCCTGAGAAATCATGCCCAGGGTTTCATATATGTAAAGCACTCTACCCCTAAGGCACATTCCCAGCCCTCTACTTCAGGTTTGTTAGTTTCTTTCTTTATTGTTGTTATCGGTTGCAGGAGTTGAAGTCTAGGCCGGGTGCTGTCCCTGAGCTCTTCAGCTCAAGTCTTGTGCTTTACCACTTGAGCCACAGAGCCACTTCAAGTTTTCTGGTGGTTCATTGGAGCTAAGTGTCTCAAGGACTTTCCTTCCCAGGCTAGCTTTCAACCATGATCCTCAGATCTCATCCTCCTGAGTAGCTAGGATGACCAACATGAGCCTCAAGCACCCAGCTTCCACTTCAGGTTTCTTAGTGATGAATTGGAGATATAATCTCATGGGACCTTTTGTATCAGGGATAGTTTGGAACCCAGATCCTCAGATTTCAGTTTCCTGAAAAGGCAGTATGACAGACATTGGCTATAGAACCCTAGGCCATGGCACTCTGCTGCAAGGGGCTCCTTGGCTCCACATGGTGGAGTGCTAGCCATGAGCCCAAGAGGTAAGGGTCAGTGCCAAGCCCCAAGTTCAAGATTCATGACTGAGGAAAAACAAAACAAAAAAATTGTCTGCAGGAGACAACTCACCCACTCTTTAGTAATACATAATTTCGTCCCTGCCATCAGGACATATCTGAGCCTCAATATTCTTGTCTGCATAATCATCTCATTTCAAAGAGACTCACTGACTTCCTGTCAGGGCTGGGTTTTATAGCCCCCGAGCAACTTGGATGATGGGGGTAAGCCAGCTGCCTCTGGTTCCATGTAGCTGGGTTGCAGCGGCTTACATCTGGCTAAGTCAGGTTAAGTGGCAGTTGTCAGTGCCAGACTCCTAGCTTGCTTTGTGATGAGGTGTTTGAAGTCCTGCCCGTCTGTAGTTGCAGTTAGAACATTCTACCTTTTTTTGCGGCAGTCCTGGGCCTTGAGTAAGGGCTTAGACACTGTCCTTAAGTGTTTGTGCTCCAGGATAATGTTCAATTGATTGAAAGACAGCAGAACCTTAATGATTTGTCTCTGTAGAACAACTAATAAAACATTAATTAATAATTACTTAATATCCTGTTATTGTTTATAATATATATATACATCCATACATATAATTACATATTTTATTGAATGAGACAGATGTCTATATATAATTAAATTATGCATCATGTGTTACAACCAATTATTAGGTATTTAATTATGTCTCCATGTAATTTTTATTCTGTTAATGCTTAATAAAATAGTAATTTTACTTCGTTCACGTTCTATAACTATTGTGTCTAATTTTATCCCAGAATGATTCACTACTAATTCAATCTGTTTTTCATTTATTGTAGTGACAATCCTTCCGCCTATGACATTTCTTACCTTTATGACATTCTCTTACATAGCATATAGATTTTCATCCAAATTATACATCCTACCTGACGCTGAGCACTTTAAAAGAAAAGGAAAACATGTGTCACGCTCGGCTTCTTACTCCAAGATTACATTTTTGGCAGTGCTGGGATCTAAACTCAGGGCTTAGAAGGCTCAATTCATGAATTGGTGACTGCCAGCACAGCAGCCTCTAGCCATATTGCACTTAGTGTACTTATTCATTTTATTTTTTACTCATTTATTTACCATTATTTTATTGAATGTTATTACACATGGAATATTTACTACATTTATTGTATAGGATATACATTTGCCTAAGTATGAAACTTCACACCTGACACCCAGGCTTTTCACAGAAAAGGAAAACGTGTCACCCTAGTCTTCTTACACCACGATTCAATTTTTGTGAGTACTGGCATTTGAACTCACAGCATACATGGATCAATTCATGAATAGGTGAGTGTCAGCACTCCAGCATGGGGCATATGGCGCTAACAAGCAGGTCCCAGCACCTGAGATCCAGCCCCAGGTGTTGACAAAACAAGAACAGATTGACATGCGGATGGTAGTACACAAATAAATGTATATCCTTAAAAGGTGCCAGAGATGTCTACACATTATTCAGTTATATAGGCTACATTCCTACCAATTCTTGGGTATTTATTATGCCTCCCTGTAATTATTGTTGTTTTCATCCTTAATGAATTATTAATTAAATCAACCGCTGTCCCGAAACTATTGCATCCATGTAATTAATAGTACTCTTTGAATGTGTCAAAAAGTATTCATTAAAATCCATTGGCCTCCTAAAATCACTCTCTAATTTTATACTAGTATCATTCAAGGAAAACTAATTCAACCTTGATATACATAACCTTCCATCCGTATTCCTATGAATAGGAATGAGACTCTTAGGATCTCCCTCCATTGGTAGGGGTCTGGACTGGGCTTCAAACACAGGTCCTATGTTGCTGTGTTGGTCTATGGCTTCCCTGGCAGCCTGACAGCCTTCAGCAATGCCAGGTAACAAAGACTTTTCAGCCGTACCATTCGGACCCAGTATGGTCAACTTGAAAAAAAAAATGTAAAACTGGCAGCCATCTTCAAGATGCTGGGTTTTTTTCTGTGTCATTTTATTTATTTATTTATTTATTTATTTATTTATTTATTTATTTATTTATTTATTTATTTATTTACTGTCAGCCTTTTAGGCTCAGGAACCCAGGTTTGGCTGTGGGTCGAGTGGCTTCAACAAAGCCTAGAGTGATCAAAGCTGAGTTGAAGCCCTGGGCTTGACAAAATAAAAATACATACATACATACATACATACATACATACATACATACATACATACATACATACATACATGCATGCATGCATGCATGCATATATACATACATTTAAAATATTTAAAAAATTATAAGGCTCCTTGGCTTGGAATTCATGCCATTTTCTTCTGCCGGACTTGGGGTTTGAACTCAGGGTTTGGGTAAATCTGCAGCACTGTTGGCGAAGGGAAAGCTCACCATGCTAAAAGACAAGAAAGTCAGGCCTGTTCCCAGGGGCTGAATTCAAGCCCTACCACTCAAAAAAATAATATTCATATACATTTTAAATACAGGATTTATATTTACATACACATGTTTACTACATATTACAATTAGTGTAGTTATTCATTTTATTTTGTGTTTTATTTATTTCTTTTGTATTTTAGAGAGTATGATTAAATGTATAACATTTTTTACATTCTATTACATAGGACATACTATGTATTATACATCATCCTCAGACCCAGGACTTTCACTGATAAGGAAAACAAGTGGGACAATTGGTTTCTACCACAAGGATTAAGTTTTTGGTAGTTCTGTGATTTGAACTCTGGGCCTCCAAGGCCCACTTCATGAATGGGTCAATGTTAGCACACCAGTCTGATGCAAGTGAAGTTGGCAGGCAAATTTGATGACCTGAGATCAAGCCCTAGAAGTGGCTAATATATAAACTGATAGATGTGTAGATTGCAGTGTGTGTGTTTGTGTGTGTGTGTGTGTGTGTTTATGTATGTATGTACATCTATAAATAAATGTATACAGAGACAGATGAACATTTATGTAGATTCTAGTGTATAACTCTATATGAAGTGATGTTTTATATGTTCTATACTATAAATTATTTGGAATAAAATTATGCCTCCATCAATTAATCATGGTAGAAAACTTACAAAGAATTAATTAAATTAATCATTGACCCATATTTATTGCATACAATCTTATTTTAGAATTATTAGCTAATTAGTAATTCAATTAATAAATGTCAAACGTACTATTAGTTCCTATAGAGAGGAAAGAGTTTTCTAGGATCTTCAGACATGTGTAGGTGGCAGTCCCATGATCAAACTAAGGACCTAGGTGTCTGGGTTGGACTCAGGTTTTACCGACAGACTGGGAGCCTTTGGCCATGTAACGTCACATACAATTTTCAAGCCGAATCATTGAGACCCAGGATGGTCACAGTGCAAATGAAACAAAGGTAAAACGGTTGTGCAAAACTTACTGGTTTTTTTCCTCCTCCATTTTTGTTGGTTTGATGCATTTTTGCCAGTGTTGGGAGTTGAACTCAGGTCTTAGGAAGCCTGGATCATATGTGGGTGTAAATGCTGTACCCCAGCCTAAGGTAATCCTAAGTTAAGACACAATACAGTGCTTCCTTGTGCAAAAGTAGCTCAGGGACAGTGCCTAAGCTCACAGTTCAAGCCTCAGGACCTGCCACAAAAACAAGAGCCAGTAACTCCATGTCTCTGTGTATGTATGCATGTATTTTTATCAGTGAACATCCAGAGTTGCTATGAAGAAAGGTTTGAATAGAATGATTTCATAGCACAGAGTGCTTTAAAGACAGTGTATGTTCTGGGGCTCCCCTCACTGTTCCCAGTGTAGCCTGAGGGTGTCTGCACACCCCAGGCTGCTGGAGGAAGTCTGCCTCATTGTTGTAACAAGTAGACAAAAGGCCTCACTCCTGTACAAGTGTATAACAAACAATTCATCCAGGGCAATTAGTGAGGATGAGTGTGGGCAGATTCTGAAGGCCAGGAGAAAAAGGCCTCTTTGTATCCCAAGCTATCTCTCTCCCCAGTGCTCTCTTTTGACAGGAAGCCTTCATTTGTGCCACGTCCTGTGGCAGGCCAAGTTCCCTGCAAATATCCTGTCTTTGTTAGACTATGTTCCAGTGTTGAAACAAATTGCTACAATTAATTCAAGGGTCTTTCTGGCAGACAACAAGTTAGCTGAACCTAATGAAAAGATTCCTAATTGGCAAAGGTGCCTCCCTAGGTTTCCTGAAGCTTGCTAATTCTAAGCACTTGTGCAAAATCACAACGCTTCCTGTCATCTATGGCTGGTGAAGATCATCAGGTTTTGAAACCTTTGACCTCTCCTTGTTGGGCCCTGGGTGCCTAGGTTTTGTGGTTGAACACAGGGCCAGGGTGCTGACCATGAGCTCAGAGCAGAAGCTCTTCGCTTTACCACCATTTGGTGTCACAGTTCCACTTTTGGTATCTGTTTTGTGTTTGTATGTTTTGTGTGTGTGTGTGTGTGTGTGTGCGCGCGGCGCGTGTGCGCGCGCTTGTGTGTGCAAACACCAGTCCTGGAGCTTGAACTCAGTACCTGAGCACTGTACCTGAGTTTATCCTGTATAAAGATAGTGCACTACCACATGAGCCACAGAGCCACTTCAGGCTTTTTTTCTAGGAATGTGGTACTGAGGATTCAAACCAAGGATTTCATACATGCAAAACACTCTACCCCTAAGACACATTCCCAGCATTCCACTTCAGGTTTTTTTCTTTTCTTGTAAGTTGGAGGAATTGAAGACTGGGACTGGGTGCTCAAGTCTAGCACTCTACCACTTGAGCCTCTTCAGGCTTTCTGGTGGTTCACTGGAGAAAGCATCTCAAGGAATTTCCTGCCCAGGCTGGCTTTGAACTGTGATCCTCAGCTCTCAGGTTCCTGAGTAGCTAGGATGACAGGCATGAGTCACCAGTGCCCAGCTTCCACTTCAAGTTTCTAAGTGGTGAATAGAAGATAATAGTCTCATGGGACTTTTGTGTCTGGGATAGTTTGGAATCCAGATCCTCAGATTCCTGACCAGGCAGGATGACAGACCTCAGCTAAAGACACCGAAGCTGTGACACTTTGCTGCAAGGGGATGCTTGGCTCCATGTGCTAGAGCGCTAGCCATGAGCACAAGAGGATAGTCAGCGCCTCGGCTCTGAGTTGAAGGTTAATGATGGAGAAAACTAAACCAAAACAATTGTCTGTAGGATACAAGTCACTAGAGTTCAGTACATACATAAATTTGGCTCTTCTTTGGGGACATATCTGAACCTCAACTTTCTCACCAGCACAATCATCTTACTTGTTGAGCTATAACAAGGACCAGATGAAAGAAAATCCCCCTTTAAGGGCTCAGCACATAGCACCCTGTGAAGGACTCGGCACACAGCATCCCAGGAAGGACTTGTACACTTCAAATTGAGAAATTGTAATAGAGTAGATTGAAAACTACACGTAAATATTTTCTCAGTCTACACATATAAAAGCACACAAGAAGAAGGGTCTAGTGTGGGCTAGGGTGATATTAAATAGGTTTCCTGTCATAGTTCTACCTGGCCTGGGTTGCCTTGTGTTTCCCTTTGTTTCTTACTATAATAAGGCCTGGGACATTGGTTTTGTAGTTTAGCACTGATCCAATGTCTGCAGCATTGAGTGAGGCACTCACACCTCTCATTCCTGAGACCTGAGTCTCTTGAACTTTGAAAACAACACAGGAACATCTTTCTTGTTCTTGAGCCACAGGCCAAGTGAGCTGGCTTGAGCTGTCAGTTACAGTTACTTGGCGCTCAGAATTCCATTATGAGGGAGGTAGTGTCATCTCTCAGAACCCAATGTTTAAGCTGCTTTCTCACATAAGACCATCCCAAAGACAAACTGGAGGCTGAAATCTCCCCTGCCACATCACTTTATACACATATGGACATTGTTACATCCCAACATCCTCAGTTTGGACTAGATACAGGCATTGTCTCAGCCTCAAAGAGCCCTTCCTAGGTCAGATTCAGGCCTTATTTGTCACTATTCTTCACATCCTGCACAAATCATTTTGTTTCTCAGGGCCCTATCAGCCTGCCATGTGCTTCTTGCATGTATTCCTAGAACATTGTTAGGTTTTTGTTTCCTAATCTTCTGTTTGCTCTTGAAGACCCTGTGTGCTGTCACTTGGAAAAAAGATAACTACTTAGAGGTGGGAAAAATCAAAAAAGTATTGAAAACAAACATTACACATATAGTCAGAAATTTTTACAGGTGTACAGTCTTGTAAGACAAGAGTATTTTTGATACTTTTATCATATTTTATGACAGATGGGAAGGGGAGAAGGGAAGAGGTGCTGCACTGTATTCTCATAATTCAATGATTATTATTTTAAAATACTGTATTTGAAAGAATGTAATATTTAAAGATAAAAACTGTGCTCCTGTTCTTTTCATAAGCTAGTCGTTTATAAAACATTCCTCACTAAAGTCTTGTCATCTGTGTCCCATGAACTATCCTCCTCCTTCAAAATAATCAAGGAAAACCCTTCACAAATAAGTGGACTGTTGTCCAATCTCTGGATAAGAATTTAAGATACAACATTGCCTGTGATTTTGTGCATGTACATGTGTGCGGGAGTGTGTGTGTATGTAGGTGAACATGTGTCTGTGCATATGGGTGTTTTAGGACTTGAACAGGGACTATATGACAATCCCGAGCATCTTTACCTTGACTGTAGTGCTGTACCAATTGTGCCACAGTTCCAATGCAAGCTTTTCCTAGTGAACTGGAGAGGAGAGACTCATAAAAATTCCTGATCAGGCTGTCTGAACTAAATCTCACGTCTCAACCTCCTGATTAGGTAGAGTTATAATTATGAGTCTCCAGAACCTGGTGATAAAGCACTGTTACTGGAGAGAGTGGGAGTGCATGTTTCAGTCCAGCTTCACAACACTCTATATCATGAAACAGCAACAGCAAAACCCTATATCAAAATACAATAATAAGGTGTAATTAGAATACAATTTAGTGATATACTCTGCTAGCATAACTTTCAGGAAAAGTTGGTCTTAATGATTTAGCAACACGAAACCAAACAAAATGAGATAATTTCAGTAGATTCTATGAATTTTTTAAATTCCATCTTAATAATTTCAAAACATTATAAGGAATAAGAAAACATTCATACTTCTAAGGAGAATGTTAAAAAGATAAAAGACGGCAGATTATGAAATGGAATATTCTACACTGCAGGAATATTATTGTCATGGTGAATATATATGGTATTGTTATGGTGAATATATGATAATGTTCTTCAGAGGAGCAATAGATAAATATATATTTACTGCACATAGTTTAACTTGTCTTATCTCTATAAACTTCCAGTCTTCTAGTGCACATTATCAATGTATTCATGTTTATGGTGTATTCCAAAAAATAACTATCATAGGCAGGAGTTACCAAAATACATTAGCTTCAATGATTTTAGGAGATAAACGTGTTAATCATATTGACTATTTTATATAAATTAAACATGTAATGTGTTATTATTGTATCTCTAAGTATGTACAAACACTACTTCAAAGAGAACTGAAATACAACAAGGTTTTGAAAGCATATGCCTATAAAGCTAGCTATTTGGGACATCAGTTCATGACCAGTGTAGTTTTACATGCAATGGTCCCCAACCCCTGGCTCTGTGTGATGGAATACGTCTATCATCACAGGTCCATGGGGAGCTGAGAACAGGAGGATTTGAATTTCATGCCATACTTCTCCAGAATTTCCACATGGCTCCATCTCAATCAAAGAAGGTTGAACACTCCCCCACATAAGTGAAAATAAAAATAAGAGCATTATAGTATAAGAAACGAACAATATTAAAACATGCTAATACAAACCATCATGAACAACACACATCTAGTGTTTGTTTCTCATACCTGTAATCCTAACTATAGCTAGGATTATATATGTGAGCCGGAGGAACTAAGCAGTTCATTATTTTAAAAATGACTATTTGAGTGTCTGATTTGACTCGGAGTTCTTTGATCTATATGGAGTTGATTCTGGTGCAGGGGGATATATAAGGATATAGTTTTAGTTTTATACAATTGATTAACCAATTTTGCCAGCACCATTCACTGAAGAGCCTGTCTTTCTTCCATTGTATTTTTTACCTCCCTTATCGAAGATTAATAGCTATGTCTATAGGTTAATTTCTGGGATATTAATTCTATACCATTAGTCCTAACATCTGTTCTTGTGCTAGAACCAAGCTGTTTTGATTACTATGGCTTGTAGTAGAGATTGAAATTTGGTATTGATATTCCTCCAGCACCGTTCTTTCTATTAAGGATCATTTCTGCTATTCGAGGTCTTTTATTGTTCCGTATGAATTTTTGGACTGCTTGTTCTATTTTCTTGAAGAATGAGGGTGGAATATGGATATCCCATTGAAATTGTAGAGAGCCTTGGGAAATATTGACATTTTTGCGATGTTGATCCTTACAATACAGGAGCACGGGAGGATTTCCACTTTCTAAGTTCTGTTTTGATTTCCATTTTCAGTTGTAAAATTTTCATCCTAGATGTCCTTCACTTCTTTGGTTAAGTTAATTCCTAGGTATTTTAATTTTGTGGGGCTATTACAAATGGAGTTGCTTTAATGATTTCAGCCACGCTTTTCTCATTGTTGGCATACAGAAAAGCCATTGCTTTTTGAGGGTTAATTTTATACCTTGCCACTTTGCCAAAGTTTTGAATCAGCTGAGTAATTTGTGAGTGGAGTCTGTGAATAGGAGAAACCTAAGTCTCCTTGGCACAGGCAGAAATTTTCTTAATAGAAACTCAGAAACACAACCATTCAAAGAAAGGTTGGACAAATGGGATTGCATGAAATTGCAGAGATTCTGCACGGCAAAGGGCATTCGTAGAAAGATCAATAGAAAGCCCACTACTGGGAGATCTTCACTAGCCATACAACGGATAAGTGTCTCATATATAAAATATACTTGGAACTCAAAAAATTAAATCCACCAACAACAAGTTCTCAAAGAAACAACTGCCCAATAAATAAGTAGGCTAAGACTTAAAGATAAACTTCTCTGAAGAGGAAAAAAGGATGGCCAATAGACACATGAAGAAATGCTCAACCTCCCTAGCCATCAAAGAAATTCAAATCAAAACAACACTGATACATCACCTCACCCCAGTTAGAAGGGCTATAATCAAGAGCTCTAAAAACAACAGATGCTGGAGTGGATGTGGACTGAAGGGAACCTTACTGCACTCTTGGTGGGAGTGTAAACTTGTTCAACCACTTTGGAAAGTAATATGAAGGTTCCTCAAAAGACTCCACATAGAGCTCCCCTATGACCCAACAATCCCACTTTTGGGCATTTATCCAAATGTTTACAAACAAGACCACACTAAAGCTACCAGCACAGCTATGTTTATTGCAGTATTATTTACTATAGGTAAGATATGGAACCAACCCAGATGCCCCTTAGAAGATGAATGGATCCAGAGAATGTGGTATATATACACAATGGAATTCTATGCCTCCATCAGAAAGAATGACATTGCCCCATTTTTTAGGAAATATAAAGACTTGGAAAAAATTATATTAAGTGAAGTAAGCCAAGCCAAAGAAACATAGGTCCCATGGTTTCCCTTATTTCCAATATCTAGTATATGTATGAGCCAAGCAGAAAAGGTCAGATAAGGCGATGTTAGGAAAATGAACCCTAAGTTTTGTATTGAAATATTTTTTTTCCTTTCATGCATTCGTTTGTAACACATTTATAAGATTAATTCTTTGTTGCTTTGTATGTCCCTCCCCCACAGTATAACCCCTGCTTTCACTGTATTTGATGTCAGTATAATTTGTGGAGGGGAAGGGGAAAAACTAGTCGTTTAAATAAGAAAATCTATTCCCTATTCTAAAACATATATCAATTTAGTAGATGTTAGTGTTATCAGTATAAATTATGCATGCATAATATATGTAATGTATTATATTACATAACATATAAATTATATATTTATAATGTATGTATAATTACTGATATTCTATAAATACTATAAATATGTTTAAAACTGGTTTTAGTATTATATTGTGAAGGATACAAAGAATGACAACTTTATTTGAATAAATATATTTGTATGCTTTAGTCGAATTATTTTTTTCTGTGTCAGTACTGAGGCTTTAACTATGGTCTGGGTGTTGTCCTTGAGTCATTTAACTCAAGCTGGCTTCATATAGCTATATGTAGATTTCAGCCCCTAAGTAGCTGGAATTACAATCATGAGTCATATTATGGTTTTTTAAAATTCCATCCTTGGCATGTTCTTACATAATTATTTTTGAATGTTCAATTATATTATGATATTTCATTTCTAAACCAATTCAGAATAAATAACTACTTATTGGGTAAAGCTCTTTGTTGCAATAGAAATTGTAAGGACCCTATTTTACTATCAATTTTCAAAGATATTGCTAGTTTAATATCTGGACAGACGAGTAGAAAAATGATATTAAGTGTTCATAATAAATGTACTATATTATATTACATAACATGTAAATGATATATTTATAATATATGCATAATTAAGGATATCCTATAACTACTATAAAAATATATGTATAAAACTAGTTTTAATATTATACTGTGAAGGATACAAGGAAAGAAAACATCCCTATCTTAACTGTCTCATTTTCAACGGTAGACAAACTATGCTATAAAAATATATCTTCAAGAAAGCACACCTCTGAAATCACGTGTTCATCTTCATCGCTATGAACATCTTCTAAGATTGGCTACACTTATCCACTAGCGTCAGCTTACAATCACAAATACTTTGTGATACTTTCTGGATAAAGTTGCTTGTCCTCATTCTCATGAACCTTTCAGTAACTTCAGTGCAGAACATTTTCTCCTGCCTGTAGATGATATCATCCTTTGTTATTTCCCATCAAAAAAATTGTGGCTAGCAGGCTTGGGTATTGGTATATTCAGAAGTTCTTTGGTTGTGAATTTTTCCTTTCCTTTCTTGGCAAGTGAGCTGGAATAATGAAAAACATTTAAGGCAATGTGTTTTACTGTAAATAAAAACATACTGATTTGAAAATACTACAAATATTCATTCTTTAAATGTATTTTTAATTCAAATATAATAGGGATGGTTTTAGTGTTGCATGCCTTTAAATCTAGCTGTTTAGAATGGCTGAAAACAGAGGATCATAGTTTCAAGCTAGAATAGGTAAATAGACCATGAGTCACTTATCTTCAACTAAGAACCAAAAAGCTAAAAGTGGAGCTGTGGTTCAAATAGAAGACTGAAAGCCTGAACAAAAAGAAGAGTAAAAGAACCTAGGCCCCAAATTTAAGTGATAGTAGAAGCACACATATTCCATATAGATATATGGTTCCTAATATAGTCGAAACCTGGTCATAGATTATATGAAGTGTGAAAAAGTATGTAAGTCTGAAATGACTCCAAGGTATTTTGACAAGACAACTGGAAGAGTTATCACTTAATCAAATAGCAATGATGGATTGGTTTGTAGATAAAGATCAAAGCTCACTTTGGAAACTGTTGAGTTTGTTAAAATCAGTAGCTAGGAGTTGTCAGTAAACGGGATGCTATTAAGCACTGTAATTAAAGAAAGAACAAAGCTGGAGAAAAAACAGATATAATTACATGTACTCAGTGGTAACAACCATGAGAAGGAATATTATAGAACTAAGATAGAAGTAAGCCCTGGGATACAAATATGTAAAACATGACAAATGAAGAAAACAGTAATAAGTAAGCAATGCAGACTTATAGGGATAGGTATTTTTAATGTTTAAGGCCTATGAAGTGATTGTGTGATAACCTAAAATTTAAGAAATTGGTAAGGTCAACTATCCCTTGTGCCAACCATAGCTGATAGTTTAAGTAAAACAGGGCCACAATAGTGAGTCTTGATTTACCAAAGTGAAAACAGGCCAATATTTGGAAAGCCAATTTTTGGATATGTGGTTGGAGTGACAATTACTGCAAGTATCAGTAGAAGGGTACAGTTTTAGCACAATGATAGAAATATTTCAGGTATCTGGTAGATTTCCCTCGGTCTTCAATTTTCCTTTTTTTTCTGAGTACCAAAATATCATTACTGGAAGCCAGTCCCAAATTTTGCCTTTGGCAATTTATCAGATATTCAGTCTATCACATTTCCAAATAATAGAGAATGTGAACAGGTCTACATTGAGCACTCACAGGAGACAGGTTTCTGGAATTTCTCAGGAAGAGCCTTCTGCAATCGTGGGATGGATAGAGCTGGATTATATACAAAATAGACATCATAGATTGAAAGTATTCTGCTAAATTGACACTTGAGATATTGGATGTTTTAACTGCATTGTATTGATTTTTATGAATCAATTAATTAGATACTTTATACCATATACTTATTGCATTTCCTTTGTATAACATATACTGTGTTTTGAAATTTGGTAAAAAAAAAGATTCGTCTTTTTATTTTTTTTAATAAGGATTACTCCCAGTTCTGAAGAGTGGGGAAATGCCCTGGAACATTGTAACTTCAAGTCATATGATGCCACGTGTCATATCCTATGTTCCTTGTACAGACTTGGTAATAAATTATATGTCATTTATTTTTTATTTTTATTTATTTTCTATTGCAGCACCTTGCTATGTGTAATTAAAACTGTAGTTTTCTTCAAGTATTTCATCTTACACTCAAGTTTTTTTTCTTCCAAGCTTTCTAATAAATATGTAATCTATTCAATTTTGAAAAGTACTGCTGTACTTCCCACTTATTTGTGGCATTTCTGAAACCCTGTGTGTCAGGGTGGATACCTTTGCCTGTAACAAGTATTGTTGAATACATAACATTTGGCTACTTAGAGAACAAAGGATGTGAAGCTACACTAGCCAGATAAAGATCTTCCAGGACAATTCAAGGGCAACTCATGTACTCTCTATGTAGGTGAATAGGGAGCATAGAAAAGAAATTCTTACACTTGAAAATGATTGAGTGTGTGTGCACATAGGTGTTCACTTATTTATCTATTGCTAGAGTTTTACACATTCACAGTTTCCAAAATCCAGAGAACCACAACCATGGGCATCGCTTTCCTATGTTGCTCTTTGGGTAATAAAAATGAAACGTGGTATTGTCCTGTGGTAGAGAAATTACTCAGAGATTCAAGTTTTTTTCTTTCAATATGTTGCTTGTTCCTACCTCTAAAATTAGGAAGTCTGTTAATACATAATATATTTTAAATTATTACATATTTAATACATAACACAATATATAATATATTATATATAATACCTGACAGTATTATATATTCATAAGGTTAAATATGGCAAACGTATCAATGTCCATACTTTCTTAGCCATGATTAGGTTCAGTAGAGTTAGGTGCATTACATCTCCACATGGAAAGTCTACTGAAGTTATGATGACCTTGACCTAGATAAGGAGAATTCCTGTAAAAAGAGCCTCTCCTCAATTATGAGAAAAGATAAGTTTGGAAGTTTTTTGGGTTTTTTTTTGTTTGTTTTGATTTTGGCCGGTCAAATGGCCTGAACTTTGGGCCTGGGCACTGCCTTTCACCTCTTCAGATCAAGGCTAGTGCTCTACCACTCAAGCCATAGTACCACTTCTGGCTTTTTGTACTTATGTGGCTCTGAAGAATCGAACCCAGGGCCTCATGCATACAAGGCAAGCAATCTACCACTGAGCCACCTTCCCAGCCCAAGTATGGAAGTTTGGGATTTGGCATTTGCTTTGCATCCTTGATTATTAATGCATAGGTATTATTTTACTCCAAATTTCATCTCCTTTTATGTTCCATAAACAGTTACACATGATCATCATTCCATCGCATATCTTTTTTTTTTTTTTTGTCGGTCGTGGGGCTTGAACTCTGGGCCTGGGCGCTGTCCCTCAGCTCTTCAGCTCAAGGCGAGCGCTCTACCACTTGAGCTACAGTGCCACTTCCATTTTTCTGGTGGTTTAATGGAGATAGGAGTCTCACGGTCTCTCCTGCCCGGGATGGCTTTGAACCGCGATCCTCAGATCTCAGCCTCCTGAGTAGCTAGGATTACAGGCATGAGCCACCAGCGCCCGGCTCCATCGCATATCTTTAAGTGCTTCATTTATTTCTTTTATCATTATTATTTTGTTGTTGTAGTTTTGCTGATCCTGAAGCTTGAACTCAGGTCCTAGGCAGTGTCCCTGAGCTCAAGGCTAGTACGCTGCCACTTGAGCCACAGCACAACTTTTGGGTTTTTCAGCCTTGGCTTGCTTTGAAGCATAATACTCAGATCTCAGCCTCCTGGGTAGCTAGGATTACAGGTGTGAGCCACCAGTGCCCAGCAAGTCCCTCTCTTTTAGATATTATTGTAAAAGCCTCCTGTCCAAGGTCACTCCTAAGAGAGTAAATGGACCTATGCCAATACTTCCTTCAAACTCTTATGTCCTGTTATGTCTATGGTGTGTCTTTTGCATCGTATCCTAGACCTAATTCACTGTTCTCTTTCCAATCCATGATTCTAGATGTGTTACTAATAATTACCTAAATTTTGTGGTTATAAACCCTAAATCATTCAACTATTAATTTCATTTAATTTTTTTTCAATATGATTGTTCTTCAGTACAAATCTGAG
This sequence comes from Dipodomys merriami, assembly GCF_024711535.1. Taxonomy (NCBI): domain Eukaryota; kingdom Metazoa; phylum Chordata; class Mammalia; order Rodentia; family Heteromyidae; genus Dipodomys; species Dipodomys merriami. The sequence continues at coordinate 334,854 of NW_027203571.1, forward strand.
CTTATACTCACCTCTTCCATCTACCTCTTGGCATGAGCAGAGTCTGGGCCTATTCTACCTCAAAAGCAAGAGGTTATCCAAAGAATAGCCTACAGTAATCCTGCCTAGGAGTCTGGACAATTAGTTGAGTGCCTGAAAGAAGCAATGCGTTCCTGGCATGGGAAGGGGTGAGAGAGACAACAGCCTAGAGAGCAAACTGACAGTCACAACTTTTAACAACTTCTCTTTTGGAGAAACTGACCTCCTGCAAAGTGGCAGTGAGATAACTCGCCTAGCGAATTTTCGTATATGGAGGAAGCTGTCATGTTTCACTACACAACTCACTTGTAGTCAAAGAGAGGGTCATTCTTTTGTGTCCTCCTTAGGCCCAGTCTCATTTTATCTCCATCTTAGACTTTGCTCATAGTCTGTTCCTTCCAGAATGTCCTTGATGAAGAAAGTGTGATCTTTTGGCTTCTGACTGGCCCTGTGGGAACTGAGGCCACTTTTGGTTTTGAACCTGTTCTTTCTGACATTGGGAAAGCTCATTCTCTGAATTTTGCCTGAGGGAGTGAGTTTCTCCAATTCCAAAGAGGTCAATAAATATCTGATTCTAAGACCCAAGTGGAAGTCCTTCACCAGATCCTCCAAGCTGGAGTGGATGTTAGCTCAGACTCCAGGCCATCCTCATATTTCTCCAGCTCTTTGTCATGAACCAAAAGGTTACAGGAGTTCACTTCAGAAACAAAGATAAATGAAAATAGCAGAAGAATCATTGGCAGGGGGAGGAATTAGAAACATTGGGGGAAACAAGGGCTCAGAAAATCTAGGATCACTCACATCATTTGGGAATGACATCATAAGATTAGGAAATAAAAGCAATATATTACTACCTAAATTAGTAACTCGTCTATTGTACATCACAACTGTTCTGTCAAAAGGTAGCTGTCCTAGTTGTATTTTGATGAGGGAAATGGAGCACATTCTTTCCTAACTGAGTTCTATTGAGTATCTTCATCCATACCCCAGGTTGTTCTCACTCCACTTCTCTGTTACTTTCCTTTGCTGGATTCCATCAATGACACTTGAAAGTGTTATAATCTTCAGACATGTAATTATATTTTCTTCTAATCCATTTGTTATCAAATAAAACAAATTATGTGGAAATATATGTCTATGGTAAATTTTCTCCATGGCATATTTATTTGATGATATTAAGTATTATTTTTATAGTTTCAACTTTAAAACTTGAGGAAAATGTTTTGTTACTATTAGCACTAACTATTTGCACATTTTTTTTGTATTTTTCCATGTCTGTGTATTTGGTATTAACCTTCTAACATTGTCTTTTTCCCCAACTGTTGCCTTCTTAAAATTTCAAGTTACAAGCTATATATGATGGTCCTGTATGTGTGCAGTGATATATTTAAATTTTCATCTGATATCCACATATTATAGGATATCATCAACCTATTGTAACTGCTCTGAAAATAAATAGGGAGGTTCTCAACTGCATTGATCAACTAGATTTAACAGACATCTACCAAATATTTTGGCCAGCACCATCAGAATACACGTTTTCTTCAGAAGCACATGGGATATTTTTCAAAATAGACCACATTTTAGGTCACAAAGCAAACGTCTCTAAATTCAGAAACATTGTACTTTTACCTTGTGTTCTCTCAGACAACAAGGGAATAAAATTAGAACTCAACGCCAAAAGCCACCAAAGAAAGTCCTGTAACACATGGAGGCTGAACAACACACTGTTGAATTACCAGTGGGTCATGGAAGTGATTAGAAAGGAAATTCAAATATTCATGATATTCAACAAAAATTAACACACAATTACCAGCTCCTCTGAGAAACATCAAATACAGTACTCAGAGGCAGTTTAGAGCTCTGAGTTCCTACACCAACAAATTGGAGAGATCTGAAACCAACAATTTAATGAGACATCTGAACATCCTAGAAAAAGAGCAAAAAGATAAATCACAGTCCAGGAGACAGAAAGAAATAATTAAAATTACATCAGAATTAAACGAATTAGTTTTAAAAATGATAAAAATAATCAACAAAACAAAGAGTTGGTTCTTTGAAAAAATTAACAAAACTGACAGACCCATAGCAAATCTTATCAGAAAAAGGAGAGTACACAGCCAATTAAATAAACTCAGAAATGAGAATGGAAACTTCACCACAGAAACAACCAAGATTCAGAACATTATAAGGGAATACTTCTCAAAACTTTACGTTAATAAGTTTGAAAACGTGGCAGAAATGAACCTTTTCCTGGCAGATATCGACATGCCGAAACTCAACCACAATGAGTTAAACCAACTTAACAGGCTCATACCAACCATTGAAATAGAAACACCAGTAAGAGATCTTCCAACTAAGAAAAGCCCAGGACTAGATGGATTTACAGTGGAATTCTACAAGGCCTTCAAAGCAGAGGCCACACCAATAGTCCCTCCAATTATTCAATGAAATTGAAAGAGAATGTTACATACCGAACTCATTCTATGACGCCATGATAACGCTCATCCCAAAACCAGGCAGGGACTCATCAAAGAAAAAGAACTATAGGCCCATTTCTTTGATGAACATTGATGCAAAACTTCTCAACAAAATTTTGGCCAATCGATTTCAACATTTCATCCAAAAAATCATAAACTGTGATCAAACAATATTCATTTCAAGGATGGAAAGCTGGTTCAATATAGCAAATCAATTAACATGACTCGTCACATCAACAAACAGCCAGGATTAGAACCATATGCTTATCTCAATAGATGCAGAAAAAGCATTTGACAAGATCCAACCAACCCTTTATGATGAAGTTTCTGGAAAAATTAGGAATTTATGGAACATTCCTCAACACAATAAAGGCTGTATATGACAAACCTACAGCAAGCATTACAATTAATGGTGAAAAACTAAAGCCATTTCCTCTTATCTCAGGAATGAGATAAGGATGTCCACTTTCCACTTCTGTTCAATTTAGCATTAGAATGCCTAGCTACAGCAATAAGACAAGATGCAAATATCAAAGGGATCCAAATTGGGAAAGAAGAAGTAAAATTCTCCCTCTTTGTAGATGACATGATTTGCTATTTAAAGTATCCCAAAGATTCCACTACCAAATTACTGAAGCTGATTGAAAATTTGGCAAAGTAGAAGGGTATAAAATTAATCCTCAATAATCAGTGGCTTTTCTGTATGACAACATTGCGAATATCATGGGTGAAATTAAGAAGGCAACTCCATTCATAATAGCGCCACAACAAATAAAAAACCTAGGAATTAACTTAACCAAAAAAGTGAAGGACCTCTATGATGAAAACTTTAAAAACCTTAAAAAGGAAATCAAAAGAGAAATTTGGAAGCAGAAAACCTCCTATGCTCCTGGATTGGAAGGATCAACATCGTGAAAATGGCAATACTTCCCAAAGCTATCTACAAATTCAATGTGATACTTATCAGTATTCCAACCTTATTCATCAAGGAAATAGAAGAGGCAATCCAAAAATTCATATAGAACAATAAAAAACCCAAATAGCAAAAACAATCCTTAACAGAAAGCACAGTGCTGGAGGAATATCAATACCAAATTTCAAACTCCACTACAAAGCCATAGTAATCAAAACAGCCTGCTACTGGCACAAGAACAGACCTCAGGACCAATGGAATAGAATTGAAAACCCAGATATGAACCCACACCTAATCTTCGATAAAGGAGCTAAAACATATAATGGAAGAAAGACAGCCTCTTCTGTAAAGGGTGCTGGCTAAATTGGTTGACCACTTGTAGAAAACTAAAGCTAGAGACTTATATAGCATCCTGAACAATAATCAACACCAAATGTATCAAAGAACTCAGAGTCAAAGTAGACACCCTGAAAAAAGTACAGAACGGAATACAAGATACCGTAGGTCTTCTTGGCACAGGCAGAAATTTTCTTAATAGAAACCCAGAAACACAACAAATCAAAGAAAGCTTGGACAAACGGGATTGCACGAAATCACAGAGTTTCTGCTGGCACAGGACATAGCTAGCCAGATCAATAGAAATCCCAAGGATTTGGAGAAGATCTTCACTAGCCATACAATGGACAAGGGTCTCACATCTAAAATATACCTGAAACGCAAATAATTAAAATGCCTAAAAACAAACGCTCAAAGAAACAACTGCCTAATGAATAAGTGAGCTAAAGACTTAAACAGAAACTTCTCTGAAGAGGAAAGAAGGGTGGCCAATAGACACAAGAAGAAATGCAAAACCTCCATAGCCGTAAAAGTAATGCAAATCAAAACACCATTGAGATACCACCTCATTCCATTTAGAATGTATATATTCAAGAATTGTAATAAAAACAGATGCTGGAGGAGATGTGGACAAAAGGGAACCTTACTGCATTGTTGGTGGGAGTGTAAACTTGTCCAACCACTTTGGAAGTAGTATAGAGGTTCCTCAAAAGACTCCACTTACAGCTCCCCTATGACCCAGCAATCCCACTTTTGGGCATTTACCCAAATGATCACAAACAAAGCTATCAGCTCAACTATGTTTATTGCAGCATTATTTACTACAGCTAAGATGTGGAACCAACCCAGATACCCCTCAGCAAATAAATGGATCAATAAAATGTGGTATATATACACTATGGAATTCTATGCCTCCATCAGAAAAGATGGCATTGCCCCATTTGTTATGAAATGGAACGACTTGGAAAAATTATATTAAGTGAAGTAAACCAGGCCCAAAGAAACATAGGTCCCATGGTTTCCCTTATTTGCAATAACTAATATATGTCTGAGACAAGCAGAAACTGTCAGAGAAGTTGATGTTAGTAGAAATTAACTCCAAGATAAGGATTCAAATGTATTTTTTTCTTGTGATTTTTTCTAACATATGTATAAGGTGATTTCTTTGTTTCTTTGTATGTCCTACCCCTACGGTAAGGCCTTGATTTCACTGTATTTGATGTTTGTATAATTTCTGGAGGGGAGGCAAAAAACATATTGTTTAAATAGGGATACAGGTGGACCCATTCCAGCAATGAGATGTACAAGACTTTATGTCGAAAAACAAAATGTACAACTTTGGTGGGGTGGGGGAAGATGGGAAGGGATGGAAAGGGGAAACAAATGAGGAGGCAACAACGCTTGGTAAGAAATGAACTCATTACATTGCCCATGTAATTGTAGCCCCTCTGAAAGATAAGTTCACAATTTTTAAAAAAAGAGGCAAAAAATCACCTCTATGGTTTCTTGTGAAAAGACAGAATAATACAATCAGTTTCTCAAGGAAACTGAACCATAACTATAGTATTTTCAAATCCATAAATGATGTAAGAAGACAAGAACAAATTTCAACTCAAAGTGTATGATATAAAATTTACTTTGTCTCCTGTAAACAACCTTTCAATTCTATCTATGTCTTCTTCCCAAAGTGATTGGTATTTTATTCTAATCATATTTTTAAATTAACTTTAAGTAGCTGTATAGAAATTGCTGTTTGACAAAGCAGTTTATGTATAGTATTTAGTGTGGTTTTTTTTCTTTTCTTTTTTCTTTCCTGAGGTTTGAAATATGGGTCTGGGCGCTGTCCCTGAGCTCCTTTGGATGAATGCTAGAACTCTTTCACTTGAAGCACAGCAATACTTTCAGATTTTTCTGAGATTTAATTGGAGATAAGAATCTCATGGACTTTCCTGCCAGGGCTGGCTTCAAAACTCAATCCTCAGCCTCCTGAGCATCTAGGACAACAGGCGTGAGCCTCTAGTGCCAGGCTTAATAAAATGCATCATGTTTATTTTTGGCTAGTCCTGGGGGTTGAACTCAGGGTCTTGGCAATGTTCTTGAGCTTCTTTTCCTCATGCTAGCACTCTATGACTTGTCATAGTGCCAATTACAGATTGTTTTGTTTATGTAGTACTGAGGAATCAAACCCAGGGCTTCACACATGCAAGGCAAACATTGCATGATCTAGAAGTCAGAGAAAAAAAATGTGTTACCAGGATGAAACAGGTTTGGGATGGGACAAAGAGAAGTAGTGGGTTTAATTATAAAAAGGAAGCATGAGACAGACTCATTTTTGGTAAAGAAACGTGTCTGTAAATATGGTATATTCATATAGAGTTGATAGAAATATGTTGGGCTTAATATGTGTGCAAAATAATTAAAACTACTGAAGTCTGCATAAAGTATTTGTGAAATATTAATGTCCTACTTGTGATGTCATGCTATAAATATTTAAAGAAACCAGGAAAATTATTCCAGGGATATTTCTGTGTTCTTCTTATAACTTCATAAAAATCCATACTAACCTCAATAGAATTTAATGATAACTAGAAAACAGAACTCAATATGGAATGTTTACATTGAAAAATAGTCTGGGTCCAAGCTTGAGCTGAAATATACCCTGCTAATTAGAAGGCAGAGATTTAGAAGAAATATCAGGGCCACTTTTGACAAAAAAAATTGTGAGAAATTACAAAACCAAAGTAAGTTAGACATAGTGTAATTTCCCTGTTATCTCATGTTTGTGGAAGTCATTACTCACGAGAGGCTTGGCCAGAAAAATAATCTAATGTGGTTAGAGTCTTAGCAGCTTCAAGCACCAGTAGTGCCAAAGGAAAAAAAGAAAAAGAAGAAAACAGAAAAGGAAAGGAAAGGACAGAAAAGGAAACTATTTCCATTTCATTCTTAGTTTTATGTCAGTGGGTACAAGAATTGAAAATATTTTGTTTAGTTTTTGAGGATTCAGGCCTCTCTAATATGAAAGTATTTATTTCAAGTAACTATTGTATTACTACTATTTATGAAATTATTATTAGGCCTTCTTGGAGATTTAACGCATGGCTTTGTATATATTAGTCTGTTTCTACAACTGAACTGTACCCCAGCTCTCTTGTAAAGTTTAGAAACTTTTTATGAATTCTTGAATAGTTTGCTATTCTACTTTTCATCTTATCTTTTCTCTCCCACCTTTTCCACTGTGTATTTCAATTTGTGTTGAAAACTTTCCTCAATTTTATCTTCTAAACTTAGAATGTTGCTGTTGAGTTTATAGAGAAGTCGGTTGTTTCTATGACATCTTTTAAAATTATATGCAGATATATGTTCTTCACATGTATGATTGATTATTAGAGTTCATTGCAATAATCAACATTTTATATGGTCACATGCACATACATGTTGAGCCATTGTGATCCTCTCCTAAGAATAGCTTCCCATCTTCTTGCCATGTGAATGCTTAGAGTGCAGTTAGTTAATCATGTCCAAGAGGAATTATTTGTCGTTTACTATCTATTGGATTAACTTGTAGATTTATGCACATAGTGTAGTTATTTCAAATGAGGAAAAAATTGCAGCATATATTTAATTGGATCTGGCTTATTTCACTTAATATCGTTTTCCAGTCTTTCCATTTCCTCAGGAATGGGTAATACCATTCTTTCCAAAGGAAACACAGAATTTCATCAATAAAACAGAATTGAAGGCCCAGAAATGAGGCCACTCCTATACGCACATAATCTTTGATAAGTAAGTCAGAAACCCAGGATGGAAGAAAGACAGCCTTTTCAAAAAATTGTGCTGAGGGGCTGGGAAGGTAGCTCAGTGGTAGAGAGCTTGCCTTGCATGCCTGAGGCCCTGGGTTCGATTCTTCAGCACCACATAAGCAAAAAGAAAAAAGCCAGAAGTGGGGCTGTGGCTTAAGTGGTAGAGCACTAGCCTTGATCTGCAGAGCTGAGGGACAGAGCCCAGGCCGAGAGTTCAGGCCCCACGACTAGACCCCCAAAAATTGTGCTGAAAGAATTGTCTGTACACAGAAAACTTTAGTTAGATCCTTATATATTCCCCTGCACCAGAATTGATCCCAAATGGATCAAAGACCTCAATGTAAGTCCGGATAACTTGAGAATGTTACAGGGAAGGTTAGGGGAAACACGAGGGCCCCTTGTCACAGGTCAAAACTTCCAAAGTAATTTTGGATAAATGGGATTACATCAAACCAAATCAATCATTTGTCAGACTCAAAAGCCATGAAGAAAAATGAGATAGTGTAGCACAGATTTATTAGGGAGCAAACCTACAGATGAGAGCCTCAGCCAATGCTAAACCCTTACTCCCTTATCTACCTAGGTTATTTGTAGTGGGTTTACATGAATATAAGAGTTTTCTTGTGGAGAATAGGAAGACAATGCTAAAACATTGATAGCATGTGAAATGAGCTATAGCTGAAAAAAGGGAGGGATTTAGGCAGGGGGGCTAGTTCAAAGCCTTGGCTTGGTGCCAGCTAAGTAAGGTATAGCTGCACAAAGGAAGAGGGATAAAATAGGAGTGGTTATAAACAAAAGCACTGGTCTGAAGCCTCAAAATAAGGACCCCAGTCTGTGTGGACCAGTCGCTAACAAGGTTTTTTAAAAAAAATTAACAAGCACTATTTTAGATTTTTGCAGAGTGGGATAGTGCATAGTCACAGGCAATGTCTGCACTGTCAGGTAGTCCAGTCTTCTCTTTCACATGTTAACCAATAGCCAAGTTTCAACACAAATGACTACAATGAGAATGTACAAATCATACTGTGACTTTTCCCTCTCATGAATCAAAATTCTGTCAAATGATTTCTGTCTCCAAGATGTTTACACATTTCTCATTATCTTTCCTATTTTGTCTTCATTATTGATGCTCTTTTTTTGTTGTTGTCTTGTGTGTACGTGCTTGAACTCAATGTTTAATGGTCTCCTTCATATTTTTTACTCATGGATGATGACACTCTATTCCTTGAGCCACATCCTCACCTTCTGCTTCTTGCTGGATAATTGGAGATAATTTTTCACATTTTTGTCTGTTTGCACTGACATTGAACTAAAATATTCAGGTCTTAGCCTCCTGAGTTTCTAGGATTCTACACATGAACAGCTAACACCAAGCTTTGCTATACTGTTATTTTAATTATGTGTTAGAAGAAACTGGAAGTATATTTGTTTTAAGTGTGCAATTTTCAAATACAAGTTTGAATCAACTTGATATAATGTAACTTATCAATTTTAACAGTGAAATATATGAATGTTACACATTCTCAAAGAAATATAATTGAAAACAAAAGGCATAATTTTTTTCTCAGAACAAGTAATGGAACCATGAATTTCATTCATATTATAATTCATGTTTTATATAACTTTAATTAGGACCCTTCCATGACTAGGTTCAATTCCTCTGTACCACAGAAAAAGAAAAAGCCAAAAGTGACACTGTGACTTAAGTGATAGAGTGCTAGCCTTAAGCAAAAGAAGCTCAGGAACATGCCCAGAACTTGAGTTCAACCCCCAAGATTGGCAAAAAAATAAGTGAGCCTGATAAGACATATTCTTCTGGGAATCAGAGGAGGGCCGAGTTTATAGGTAAGAGGTAGGGTAGAGGGTAGGTGATGGTGGTTAACCTCTGTAAGCTACTCAGGAGGCTGAGATCTGAGGATCCCAATTGCAAGCAGGAAAGTCTATATGAGACACTTTTCTCTAATTAAACACACAAAAAGCCAGAAGTAGAGCTGTGGTTTAAGTACTAGAGTGCTAGCCTTGAGCACAAAAGCTCAGGGATCAGGGACTGGGAAGGTGGCTCAGTGGTAGAGCGCTTGCCTTGCATGCCTGAGGCCCTGGGTTCGATTCCTCAGCACCACATAAAAAAAAGAAAAAAGCCGGAATGGCGCTGTGACTCAAATGGTAGAGTGCTAGCCATGAGCTAAAGAGCTGAGGGACAGCACCCAGGCCTAGAGTTCAGGCCCCACAACCGGACCCAAAAAAAAAAAAAAAGCTCAGGGATCAGATACCATCCAGGCCATGAAATCAAACCCCACAAGCATGCACATGCACACACACACACACACACACACACACACACACACACACACACACACACACACACACACACACAAGATAGAGCATTTGCCAGTCAGCCTGCACAAGTTCCATCTCTAGCAACTCAATATTTTAAAAAAAAGAGGGAGAAGGGAAGGAAAGACTTGCTCCAGGAGGTGATATAAGCAGTGCCAAAATTCCACAGGAGTTCTAAGATGTGGATTCAGGGCAGAGGGCCTCAGGAAGAAGGTACAGCATGGGCAAAGGTCCTGAGGTGTGGTGTAGAGCAGATGGTATGGGTG